>NC_034601.1:75065853-75074739 GCF_900095145.1 Mus pahari
AGGGCCAAGAAGTGGGAGTGGGTGGGCAGGGGAGCAGGGTTGGGGGAGGGTATAGAGGACATTCGGGATAGCATTTGAAATGTAAATGAAGAAAATATCTAATAAAATAAGTTTAAACATGCATCAATCAAGGCCTGCGGATGTCACTTTCACTGTTATTCAGCCTTCTTGGATACGGTTAGCTTTGCTTCTTATTTAGACGCAGAAAACAGCCATTGAATTATTCAACAAGGCAGGTATGCTTCTTTTAGCTTCAGATATCCAGTTAGTCCTTAATACATTAGTAATAGTTTATTATACTGTCATATTATATTAAAATGTACATTACTCAGAAAACATGTACCTAACTTTTAATTGAAGTTTGCCTCCCTAGTACATGCAATTAAGTTTTATTTTTTTTTTTTATTTTTTTTAAGTGTTTAAATTACATACTTGGGTGTTAAATCATCTACTATCCAGTGATGGTGATTTACAACTCTATATTAAGTGCATTACTGGATGAACTCAATTTTATGTAATATTGTATGTTATCTCTGTGTTTCAAATTTTCTTTAAAACATCTAAAAATTTGTCTTTGATTGAATAATTTTTCACTGTTACTCTTGTTATCACTAAAATGTGGATTTTATTATCATATTTTCATTCTGCAATGTATTGTAATTATTGAAATCTATTAAAATAACATTAGGAAATGAAGTTATTATTCATTTGACAGCCATGTAACTTAAAAATTGGTTCCCGTGCCTTCAGTATTTTCTGTATGTCCTACATGAATTGTAATTTCCTTTTCCCTCAGGTGGTGCCCAGTCTGTGACCTGAATTAAGAAGTAGACAAGTAGATGTGACCTCTGCTTACCATGTTCAATCCTCTCATCATCGATCCTCTTGACCAAAGATTCCCAGACTTTAAAAACAGCAGAATGAAGAAGGGGAAATGAAAACTTTTCTCTACCTAGGTAGTCTTTATCAGGATAGACCCAGCTGGAAATACATTAAAAATGCATCCTGTTGTTTTGAGTAAATTGGTAAAGAAAATAAAAGGAAAATATTGACCTACTTCAAAAAAACCAAAACCAAAAAATAAAAAAATCAAACTTTTAAAAGTATTTTATTTTATTTTTATTTATTTACATTTCAAATGTTATCCACAAGCCCCCATCCCCTCCTCCCTCCCCCTGTCTCTATGAGGATGCTTCCCCACCTGCCCACCCACACCTGCCTCAGTGGCCTAGCCTTCCATTATCCTGGGTCATCAAGCCTCCACAGGACCAAGGAGCTCCCATCCCAGTGATGCCAGAAAATGCTCTGCTATATATCCAGCAGGAGCCATGGGTACCCACTCTTTGGTTGGTGGTTTAGTCGCTGGGAGCTTTGGGAGTCTGGTTGATTGATATTGTTGCAAACCCCTTCAGCCCCTACAATCCTTGCCCTAACTTCGCAGTTGGGATTTGGGTTGCTCCCCACTCCCCTCCCACACCTGCTCAGTCCAATGTTTGGCTGTGATCATCTGCATCTGTATTGCTCCAGCTCTGGCAGAGCCTCCCAGGGGACACACTTTTATAAGTTAGGGTCAGTAGAGTTTCTTGTAACTCACTAGGAGTATAGAAACAACTTCCAGAAAGAGAAGATAGATGATCTTCACATTTGCATCAAAATATCCAGAGAATATATCATGTAGCAGGAAAATGAATGCAATAACTAAAGAATGATCTTTCTTCTTTTTACTTTGAAGAATTAAGCATCAATCTAGGATCTTCCAGACATTAGACAAGTAGTCCCCCAATGAGTTATATCCCATTTTGCAATCTTCAATCTTCAGTGTTTAGCATGCTAGGATTTTTTTTTTTTAAGGACTCAGATACAGTTCCTAGAGTGTAGGTCTCATATGGCTGAGACCCTGATGTCCATTCCAGCAATGTGAAAACAATGTAGATAAATAAAAGATTTCATTTAGTTCCATCAATTTAATAGGACCCTTCAGTTAGCAACATTAACTCGTATTTGTTTAAAATATCCAATAAATAAAAGAAAATTTTGTTATTCTTAAAAACAGAATAATTCAAATTTGTAATTTTTTAAAGTAAGGTTATTTTTTATTGCACATAAAAATGCTACATTATACAGGCAATATACCTGCTTGCTTCATTTAATCAATGTTTATATAATTCCTTTGAATATATTGGAAAGGATTCTTATTGGGAATCCAACTTTATTAACATTCAAATTCATTAGTAACATAAGTTTACATACATTGGATTGATCAAATATCTTATTTATTGAAATTTTTATTTAAAAAACTAAGAAATCAAATTAATTGATTTCAAAATATTTTTCCATTAGTATTCATTGCTATTCCATGCAAGATTATTACAAACAGTGGAAACTGTCTTTGTGAGTGTTTGCATGAACATCGCTATATAAACATAGTTATAATCTAATGAATAATAGATCACACAGTCTGTTTTTAACTTCACTATGTACACATATTGCATCCAACTACTGTGTGTTGTTTTCTTTTAGAACAACTCAGCATTACCAAATATTTAAAGAGACAGAAAATTTGCAGTTGGACTTACTTGTGGCATTTGAATTTTTAATTAATTTTTCATATAATATTTTGAACATATTTTCCTTCTCCCAACTCCTACCTGATCCTCCCCTTTTTCTTACCCATTTCATTTTATGTTCTTGCTCTTTTTTTCAAAGAACAAACAAAACAAAACAAAACCAAAAATCAACACCCCCTCCAAAAAAACCCAAAAGCAAAACAAAACAAGGAAAAGACCAATAAGACCAAAGATAGTCCAAATAAGAAAGAAACAAAAGTACACCGAAAGAAGACCCAGGGTTCACTTTGAGTTGACCAACTCCTTCTGGGCTTACAGCATACCCTGGAATTTCTTGGATGTGATTCATGATGTGATGTGATATGTGGGATGACACTTCCATGGAGAAACTGATTTTCTCTTTGCTATAGGGGATCAGTTGCAATGCCTTGGTTAGAAGTGGGTCGCCATGCCAACTTCTCCCTCTCTGTGTAGGGTCTCATCTGACTTGGGGCTGTGTGGGTTTGACATGTGATGCGACAGACATGTGAGTTGATATATGCATCAGTCCTGTTATTTCTGAGAAAACAGTTTCTTTGGAGCCTCATTAATTTGGCGATTACAATCATGCTACTTCCTCTCTCCCATGATGCTTGAGGGAAGGGATCTGACAAACACATCTGATTTAGGATGCTGTGGTCTAAAGTTTCTGATCCTCTGTACATCTTCCAGTTTGTCTCTGTGCTATTCCACATCTGCTGTAAGAAGTACCTTTCTAAGGGGGGTTGATATGAAGTTTGGATCTATTACTACAGTTGAATGTCATTGCAAACCATTTTATTGCTATATTAATTAGATAATAATAATATTTTCTCCAACCCAATGTTTTTCTTTTGTTTTTTTGTTTGTTTGTTTGTTTGGTGTCTATTTTATTATTTATTTATTTATTGGGCTACTGTAGCAGTGTCAGATATGGTTCCATCTCCTGGACAGATCTCAAATCTCTTCAAAAATGGGTCATTTCTCCCCTATTTTGACATTAGAATTTTACATAAGGCTACTGTGACCTTTACAACAATTACAGAGAAGTTAATGGTCAATGATACATAGCCCTTTTGCTTAAGAGAAAGTCATAGGCATATGAGACTAGTACTAGCATCAAATATATGTAGACCACGGACACTACTGGACACCTTATAATGCACATGATATTCAGCCATTATGATATTTATTCAATGGAATAATTTGATTTATTATCATTTAAACTTTATTAATTATAAGAGGATTAAATGCAAGATTTAAAATAAAAAATAAAATACTTAACTATGAGTTATGTGTGATATAACTAAAACAAGATAAAACAATCTTTTAAACTTATCTCTTACAAAGATCTTCCAAACAGTGCCAATATGCTTTAAAATGTAAGCAAGAAATCTAAGATAAGAAAAAGATTGGTGTGTTTTAAAGGGTCTTATAGAATAAAATGTGATTTATGGACTAAAGCATTTCAGATTGTGAGAAAGCTTGGATGAGGAAACTCAACAGCCAGCTTCCCTGACTCAGCCCAAATAATAATTATGTGTTTTCTGGATCCTCCATCACCACGGCTGAATATTGATGACTGGGACACTGTTGTATTCATCAGCCCTAAGTATTACAGCATTGACTCCCTCATTCTAATCATCAAGACCAAAATTCAGTAAGCCAGACAGGAGAATGACAAATCACTGTGTCTTGTTTCAACACAAGCGATTTTGTATTCCTGGAATGCTATTAAGTCAGTTAATGCTACTTAGAAGCATCCCACAGAAACATTCTGGTTCATTGGTTTCTTGTTATTATGCTATCAGAAGTAAAAAATATCACTTATACACAAATGCATGTAGCACACATGTTGAACGTGAATCCTGAAATGGAAAATATGGTTAATGATAGACAGAAAAGGGAGCTAAACAGAAGTAAAAAGGTGACAATTGGAAGATGAATCTGTGACGACAATGTACTTAGTGGTTCATAGGAAGTAAAGAAAGGCATTCTGAGCTGATCTCCAAAGATGTATAACAAAATGGAATAGTAGAAAAAATTAATTGGGAACTTTCTATGCCATTTCTTAAATACAATTCAAGGAAAGAAATTAAACGTTAGCATTTTCTTAAAATGAAACCAATACATTCTGCAAATGGGACAGTTTATGTATATATTGTTTTCCACAGAGAGTTACATAGCCTCATTCATTACAAGCAACAAGAACAGTAGCAGATGCTATGCATTTGGACTTTGAAAATAAAGGATGTGGAAGTAAAGTTTAATAATGCTTCTTTTAAGAAGTGTTTACTCAACTGAATAGTAAACTCCACTCCACTGCCCTCCATTTTCACCGTCTTTTGATTCTAGCACTTCTTTAATTTATAATCCATAAAAGATGCATAGAAAATCATCCTCAAAAAATTTACATAATGGTTGTTCAGTATACAAACTAAAATAAAAAACAATTATATGGACATATCTCAATGAAGACAAATGGGTTGTCAATGATAAGAATTATTTCATTTAACAAATTATAATATAATCACAAAGTCATATGTGATTTTCAACAAAATGTTTGTATTTGGAAATTTTCACTGAACAATTGGACTAAATCACATGTAGTTGTTTACATTTTGTGAGGATTTCATGTAAAGTTACAGTGTTTACATCATTTCTACCCCTCCATCACTCACCACTCATTCCTCCCATTCCCTTCTCCCTGTCCATTTTATGGCCTCTTATTCTTCCATTATTATTAATATCATATGTAGCTATGAATACCACCTGGTGCATAAATTTGGTGTTGCTTGTAGACATGAATAGGGCTATCTGCTTGAGAGAATAACCTGTCAGGGGACACATCTCTGGGATGGGGATGGCTGACTGACTGAATTTCTTTTTATTAGCAGCCATAAATCACCTATAGCTATTCATCTAGGGATGGTACATTCTGACCTTTCCACATTCATATTTGGATATCAACTGGTGTTGTTACTGTGCAGGTCTTCTTTAGATTATACAATTATTAATGTATTATTAACATTCCATGGGTGAAACTTCTGTCTATAGAAGACCTTACTTAGCTCACAAAAGACATCTTGGTCTTCTGGAACTTTCAAACTTCCTGACACTCTTCAGCATATTCCCTGAGCCTAGTCTATAGAGATACATTTTAGACATATCACCAGGAGGTGGGAACTCCACAGTCAGTTGTATATATCTCTCTATTTTGACCAGTTGTATATTTCTCTGATGGGGTCAATCTGCTGCAGAAAGAAGCTTTAACAATGGTTAGTACTGCACTTATCTCCAATGTATATGCTACTGAGTCACTAAAATGCATATACCTGAATTTAGTGGGTGGTTTTGAACTCATATACTAACTTCAGATAGTGACATATGCCCCACAGAAACAGCTGAATTCACTGAACACGCAGCTGTAACGAACCTACTCCCATTAAAAGAACTGAATAACATCTTGTCACAAACTCCCTCTCACATCTCATGAAACATAACTGTTAGGCACTGGATGTGGGGAAATAAAGGGGTGGGAGAGACCCACACCCACCAGAGCTCGGGGAGACTGGATGGGCAAACTCAGGAAACTACCTCGGGTCCCCACAGAACAGTGTGGGATGGGTGTCTGGCCATGTTAGGCCAACGGACCTCACTCAAGGGGGGGCAGGAGAAGGTACTGGGTGGTTCCTGCTTGGGTGAGAGTCCTTGGTCCAGTCTGGTGCTGGAAACACTGGGAGGCCTTCCTGTAGGAGATTAGATTCGGCTCTTTAGGGGAAGGCCTATTCCATTGCTCCATCATGGTGAGTCTAGATGAAAGGAGGCAGTCAATGGTTTTAGAGCTTCAATGTAGAAAACAGAGAGAGAGAGAAAAGGTTGAAAAGTAGAGGCCAGCTATGGCCACATGGAGAGAAAGAGGAGAAGGGAGGGGGAGAAGGAGAGCAAGAGGTGAGAATAGAAGAACAAGAGCTAGAGAGAGAGAGAGAGAGAGAGAGAGAGAGAGAGAGAGAGAGAGAGAGAGAGGAGAGAGAGGAGGGACCAAGCAGCCCCTTCTAGAGTGGGCTGGGCTACCTTGCTATTGTTAGGTAATTGTGGGGAGAAGCATGCCTGGTTATTGCCAGGTAACTGTGGGGGTGGAGTCCAGACAGCCTATGTGACTGATGGCCACAGAATGATAGAGTTGAGGGCTTGTGGTGTCAGGCACTTGTGTCTGGGGGCATAGCTTTTGGTTTCATCCCTTGTAGAATTTTCTACTGGGTCTCCAGAGTAAGCCTCCCTTGACCAGAGCACAGACTGCCTTTCATGGTCCAACACACAGCCAGGACATGCAGTCCCTGTCAATCTTGACACTCAAGGGATCTATTGGAACACTACACTGAACAATGCACTGGAAGGAAAAGCAATGTAATATGTTCAAGGAATGCCATAGGACATGTCACCAGCAGAATTAAAAGTAGCGAGTCCAAATGATGTAAAAGTTAATGACAGCAAAATATACAAATGGTTATACTAACTACATGAACCTATACCAAGAAACAAGTCAACCATGAGCTAACATGATAATCACATATCTCCAAGACAACACCATGCTTCCCGGCAATGTATCCCAAGGTAAGGAGAGGAAAGTGACTGGCAGCATAGTAATGGCTTCAAGAGCAAAAGCTTTTTGAAAACTATATAAGGTCAATCAGGATACAGAAGAAGAAGAAAAAAAATTGACGTAATTGGGAAGACAGTTCAAGCTTTGAATGTAAAATTAAGGGAGTAGATAAATTTTGTACAACCCACCAACAGAAACCGTGGTGCTAAAGGCCACAGCAAATGAAATGAAACATAGCTGAGAACACCCAAAGCATGATTAACCAGAGGGCAAAAACTGTTCTAAGATGAAAGAAAACATATGGAATAGGAGAAAAAGGAAGGAAACACTTGAAAGAAGCGATGTGGTTTTTTTTTGTTTTTTGTTTTGTAAGGCCAAGGGACAGTATAGGGCCATGAAACATTATTATTGTCTTTAGTTCTGGAAGAACAAGTGAGAGGGAAATGTAAGAAAAACCTGTTTTATGAACCCATAGAAACCTGAACTCTTAGGATGTGTGGACAACTAAGCCAGGACTGTTAACTCCTGATACTCTTATAATTACAATGTATTTGATCAACTAAACACCCAAACTAACAGAAAATTTCTAAAAACAGCAAGCAAACAAAGCAAGTCACTTATAATGCAATGTACAATAAATCTTTGCAAGTCAGATGAGATTCATATCTTAGAATTAATATGAATATTAAAATAAAAACAAATCCTCAAAAGAAAGATCAACGTATAAACGGCTAGCTAAAAGGATGAATCCAATACTCTTTCATAAATGAAGATGTGACGTTCATGAATCCACAAATCTTTCATAAATGAAGAAGACATGACTTTCGGATGCAGACAAATGAGGAGCTTTCATCACCATCTTACCATTCATATTGGAAATAATAGACAATATACTACAGTGGAAAAAAACTGATCATAACTACCATTATAAAATATGCTACAGCACACAGAAGAGAAGATTTTTTCCTAGAAAGTCTCCAGGTTAAAATGGGTTCAGAGTATGAAGTTCTAACCAAAAGATTAGTAACCTTGCTCAGAGCTTTCAAACAATTTCCAGGCAAAAAAGTAGCTCCAGGAAGCCCACAGCACCAGTAGCAATCATCATGCAGTCCACTGGCCAAGCACAAAACAGAGGCAAATCAGTACTTTAGAGGGTAAGGTTAGTCCTAGAAGAACACATAAAGGGTTTTAATAACCATGGGCTCTTCTTTCCTATGTAGATAGGTTCTATACAAATGAAGAACAGAGATGAGCTTAGGGCTATATAACCATCTGAGCCGTGTGTTCATCGTACAGAAATGGGACATTTGCTCAGGGGCAGTGTGATTGACTATAATCCAGGACCACTTCAACATGGTGGCCCTAAAGTGTTCGGTATCCGTGTCATCACCTAAAGGAAGGGAAGCTGGTTTGTATCACATGACAAGTACTGCTTAGGTGACAAGTACTGTTTAGGTGACAAGTACTGCTTAGGTGACAAGTACTGCTTAGGTGACAAGTACTGCTTAGGTGCACAGTCTTAAGTAATTAAAGGAGCATAGGGAAATGGCCTAGTTGGAAATAGATTAAATTAAATTAGATTCCCAAACTTTTCTCTTATATTTATTGTGCATGCATGTGTGCCTGTGCCCTGGATACTGAACCTAAATGGTCAGGCTTATAGCTAAGTTCTTTTACCTTAATGATGTGGTAGTGTCT
>NC_034601.1:75074769-75088463 GCF_900095145.1 Mus pahari
CTCTCTCTCTCTCTCTCTCTCTCTCTCTCTCTCTCTCTCTCTCTCCTCACAATTTACTATTTTCTTGTCACACTCCCAAGGAATGGGATTACAAATGTGTAGAGGTAACCTGGTGTACTCTTTATTGTTGTGGCAAAACATTCTGACCAAAAATAACTTGAAAATAAGAGATTTATTTTGCTTACATTTTGCTAACACACTCCATGATCAGGGAAAGCCAAAGCAGGAACTCAAATCATGAATCTGTCTGCTGAAAATGCAGCAGAAGAGGCCACAAGGAAAGCCTGCTTACTGGCTTACTCTCAATACCTTGCTCAAAATTCAAGACAATGCAGACCATTGGCCAAGAATATGGAGTACCTACAGTGTACTCGACATTCTCACATTCATTGATCAAGAGAATATCCCAAAAACTTGCCTCTAGGACAATTTGAAGAAGATATTTCATCAGTTGAGGTTCCCTCTTCACACATAAACTTGGCTTTTCTTGTTGACCAAAAACTTAATAATTCAAGGTGTAGACTACTTTGCCAGACTCAATATTAAAAAAAAAATACCTTAAAGTAGAAAAGGAGAGATTTTTAAATTTTGTACACTCGTGCATGCATGCGCACACACACACACACACACACACACACGCACACACACACACAAACACACACCAAGTATCATTAGTATGTTTGTCAAAATTAAAATATTAAAGTATTTTATAAATACAATTTTAGGGATACACAAAAGGAAATTAACAGAAGTGGTTAAAAAATGATATTAATAAATGATATGAGTATTGGTCTTATCCAATAGCTGTGTACATGTCCTTTCTGGGCCCAGGTCTTAAAAGAAGAAGAGGTGAGATCATCACTTAGCTGAGAGGTTATGAGCGAGTAATGGTGAATACCATCTCTAGTGCTACCACCATTCCACAAAGTAGCATAGCACGAGCTGAAACCTAACTATGAGATTGGAAAGTAGACCAAGTGGTATTTTTAGGATTGTGGATATGGCTCAGCTAATAGAGTGTTTGCCTAACATGTACAAAGCCTTAAGTTCAATTCCCATATGACATTACCTGGGCATGGTACTGCACATCTATAATTTTGGGACTTAGAAAGTGGGGGCAGGAGAATCAGGAAATCATTGACTACATAGTGAGCTGGAGAGTAGCCTGGACTATATAACAGCCTGCCTCCAAAAAAAAAAAAATCAGTAAAAAAATAAAAATAAAATAGTTAAAAATCCTAAGACCAATAAAAATGCATTCCATGAAAGCAAAGTGGAGAGATGTAACTGAGCTTTATGAGAACAGATGTGGGTATAACAGGAGCTCCACAAGGAAAAAGAGTGCTGTTCACAGAGGGGAGAAATAGAGTAAGCAAACTAAAACCCACCTACCTAAGGACAAGCTGTCAAATTCCAGCCAGGAACCAAGAGAAAAAGACTACACACATGCATTTAATACACAGAAGCCTTTGAAACTCCAGAGATAAAGAGAGAAATCTTACTTCTGTATATCATCTCAGAATCATCTTATACGCAGAAAGAATTACATTAACCCTGGAATTCTCAACATCTGCAACAAGAAAGCGGGTTTCTGTGGATTTTTAACTTAAATGTGTTTCTTCCTCTTGAAGTAAAAGATCTTTGCATATGTGTAAAATTTCAGAGAAGTGGCACACAGGGCTCACCTGGAAAAAATCCTTGAAAAGTACTTTGTTTCTTGAAAACAAAACAAAACAAAAACAAAAACAAATGCAATAAACTTGAATATTCTTAAACTTCTAATGCAAGTGTTAAAATAGGAACATTTTATAATGCTTTAGTTGTTTATATAAAATGCAAAAATATATCAATAGAATACAAGATAAAAGAGTATGGTATAATAATAGAAGTATGATTTTCTATAATTATTTATATAAATAAAATCTTTATATTTTATTAAGATGTGATGTTTGGTTTTTCTAACAATTCAATATAAATTGAAAGCATTGCCTCTTAGATAGACACACATACACTCATGCACACTCACATTGAATATTATCATCATCAATTGAATATTTACTCAGTTGTTAATATAAACTATATATTTTACAAAACTATCCTGGTTTTATTATTTTATTTTATATTCTCTGATGGAAGTTTATTGATATTCTGCTCTAAGGATACAGCAATATGTCATTGGGAGTAATTTCTTTGCTATATTCCTTTATTTTTCTTTTCTTTATCATAGTATTTTCATTGATTCTTTAGGAATTTCACATCATGCACCTATGCACACTTATTTCTCAGTCTTTCCATGTCATTTCCCCAAACTGGTAATCTCCCCCATGCAAAATAATAACTACTACTAATAATAATACAAAACTTTGATTTGATTAAAAAGTTCAAATTCTGTTATCTACATACTCACTGGAGCATGGTCAAATCTCAGTGGCTTGTCCCTTAAATAGAAATGAATCATTCTCCAGCATGCTAGACAGAAGCCATCAACTATGGAGATCTAACTTTAGCATCCTAGTCACACACTTTAATGATGCTCTTAGATGGCTTCCTGTTTAGGGCGCAGCTTTTTTTTTTGGGGGGGGGTGTTGTGTATAGTTCTGGGGCTAATAATATTTGATGTTAATTCCATTCTCCTTTAAGGAGTTGTGAACAAGGAATGAGTCAGCACTCAGGTGATTTCCTGTAAACCTGCTTCCCACCTTAATTTGTAAAATAAAGGAGAGCTGATGATTGGGCAGAAAAAAAGGGAAGGTGAAGCAGAAGGTAGAGAGAGAGAAGAAGGAGAAAATGGAAGAGGGAGAGGATGCAGAGGAAGAGGAAGAAGAAGAAAAGCAGAGCAGAAAGAAGCACATGGTGACTCATCTGTTTGCAAACTAAAGCGATCCAGTGTTAAACATCTTTTAACCTAAGTAAATCCCCCCCCCCAATAACTTGTGTTCTATGTTGCTGATGTGAGAGTAATTTGATTTTTTTTCTTAATTGACTAAATTCTTTGTAGCCATTCTAATCCTGACATAAAAATAATGAAGTTCTGAGTTAAGGAAACCAAAGAATCAAAAGGGAAATTATTCAAATCTACTTGGAAATAATGCATGAGAACACCATGAAGACAAGCCCTCATATAGGTAGCAAGCAGTTTCAAGAGAAGTCCTGGTTCCTGCAAAGGTATTATAAAAACCCTAAATAATGTCATGTGTCTATAAGTGGTTAGTGAACTGGAACATGAGATGTCATTGTAAGGCTACAGAAAGCACTATGTGCCCTTGGATCCTCATAGTAAAATATAAAACTCACTTGTGGCCAAAATGCTTAAATAACATTTGAGTCATCCACTCTGTAAAACTTTATTTTTTCTAGATGAACTGATATCTATTTGTGTATATATATATATATATATATATATATATATATATATTCCATGTATATATTTTATATATTTATGGAATATATTATATTATATATATTCCACGTATATATTTTATATATTTATGGAATATATTATATTATATATAATGTAAGACATAAAATGTAATGAATGTTATAAGTGAAAGAAAATTACCCTAGATATTTTGTGTAATATCATTTTATAATATTTTTTAAATACACTAAAAATTAAGCACACGTTTAATAAGGTTTATGAAGTTTTGTAAGCTCTTGTCAGGAAAATAATGACCTTGGTCAGTGATATTCTACCAGTTCTACATTTAGTTTTCCTTTCACAGAGTCTACTAATATTTACTCATTAGTGGTACTCTTAGGATAGCATTTCATTACTGCTAAAGTTCCATGAAATTACCATGAATTCACCAGCTCTGTTTTGTCACACAGGAGTTGCTGGTCCCAAATACACCTGTTTTTGTTAGACTTCTTAAAAATCGGAATAATTTTGTATGGTGAACTTTATGCAGTTAAAGCATTCAGGATGGTCTTTGAGAAGGAAGCTGCTTTGGTTCCCACACAGTCTGATGCACTCTAGGTCGTGTGCTTTCACTTACAGAGGTGGGATTAACAAAAGCAAATGCACACAATTCCTGTGTATGGAGAAGAATAGCTTCCTGCATGAAGCTGACTGAGTCCTGGTTGCCAGGCTCTTTTACCATGGTGCCCCTGAATCTTCAGACGTGGTTACAGAAGACAATAGGATTTACAATTATACTGATATTTGATTTATGTTGAGAAATTTTTATCTTTATTTAAACCACATGTCTATAGAAAAGAAAAAGTATAGTTCAAAACCTCAAAAGCAGTGCACTCTCAAAGACAAAGAATGTATTAAATATCCCTTATCAAGAAATATGTAAGCTCTGTGCCTGAAGCTGTGTTTTAAGGGAAAAAACCAGAATGATTTTACTCTAGATAGTCCTTACTGACTAGCTATTTGATTGAAACATGTAATGTATAATGTAACAGCACAGTATACTAAAAGTATTTCCTTCTGAGTATTGTATCATTCCACTTGAAATTAAAAGAAGTATAATATTGATGGACTATATTAAAATCCAATGTATGCCTAAGCTCTCCTATTAGCAAACATGGGAGATCATATATCATGCACAGCTTTTGTGTCTCAGTTTATTCAGTTATACAATGAATATAAATATCATGTACCAGAAGGGCTGCAGAGATTGTTTAATGGTTAAAAGCACTTGCTGCTCTTGCAGGGATTCCAGGTTCAGTTCCCAAAACTGACTTCATGGCTCACAAACATCTATAAATCCAGTTCTGGCAGACGCAGTGACTTCTGCTTGCCTCTGATAGCACCAGACTTGTACTTGGTACACATAAATAATTGCAAGCAAACACTGACGTGCATCAAAGAACCATAAATAAACCTTAAACAGAAGATGAATCCCTTGACTCTCTTGAGATAATGAAGATTAAAATATAAATAAAGCTTAAGGTATGTGCCCAGGAAAGGGAGTGGCTGGAGAGTGGGGGAGGCATGGGATAGAGGAGTACCCTTTCGAAGGAAAAGGGAAGGGAGGATGTGGTGAAGAACTCTGGAGGCAGAGCATAGGGAGAGGAGGGAACCTTTGAAATGTAAATAAATAAGAAAATTAATTTTAAAAAGATATAAAACTTAAGGTACTTTAAAAAGTTTAAATCATTGTATAAATGCAAAATACTTTGCTATTGTTACAGTATTAAAAATTAGATAAAATAAAACGAGTTCTCTACATCAAGAAGGATTCTAGTGCTGCTAACATAAAGCACTCCAATACATTCAAGAGTTCTAGAAAGTAGCCTTTTAATTAGATGCTAAGTGTCCTACTTAGGGTAACTATTACTGTTATGAAACATGACTACCCTAAACAACGTAGAAATAAAGGGGTTTCTTGGCTTATACATCTACATTGTTCTTCATCATTTGAAGAAATTGAGGCCAGGAACTTAAACAGGGCAGTACCTATTAAGGATGCTGGACAAAATACAAGAATATTTTTGAAACATGAGTTAAAATAAGGAAAACGCAGATAACAAGCAGACAATCATAAAACAGAGGCCAGTAGACATTGATTGAGTCAGGCAGGTATTCTGCTGAAGAAATGAGCTAGTTACATTTTAATAGCAACAAGAGTAAAGAAGCCTATAAGCTTCAAAGTGTAAGTCTGAAGCAGAATGCATCACAACTTTAGGATCCCAACAAAGAACACTAAGTCAGTGGTAAGAGTTATAAAGTATACTCTATATGAAGTGTGCCAAGTTTAGCATGGCATTTGGGGGATTGAATGACATGGCTCCTGTTCCTGGGACAAGGCCAACAGTGTGTGGACTCCACAAGTGTTGATGATGCCATGGACACTTGGCTTGTGTGTATAAAAATATACACATTTTACATTCCTCCTCCAAGGAATGTCCTGTTAACCTTAATGCCTCCATGATAATCAGAGACAGGAGTTCAGGAGGTGAAAGTGTGGGTAATGTCTCAGCAAAATGGGCAATGCTGGGAATTTTAGGGCATTCCTTAAGGCTGTGGGAAAGAACTGTAAAAACATAGGTTTAAAAATATATAATTTCTCAAAATATAAGGATTCAGTATGAACTATATGAGGGGCCTCACAATCTAAAAAAACAAAAGCAACTGTCCTGTGATCCAACTTGTCAGCTAGACACAAAGGAAGGAGATAAGGAGACTTAGGGACTGATGATAACTGAAGATCACACCTAGCTAAGGATGTTTTTGTTTATGCTTACAAAAGCAGACAGATTCTTGAGTTCAAGGTCAGCCTGGACAGAGCTAATTTAGATGTGGGTATGGTAGAAAATGGTAATTTTAGGTCAGGGTCTTACCCAGGTAGTTTATCACTTGTGCTGAACAGAAGGTAGCAGACCTCTACAATTTTTTGAAATGTTAAAAGTAAATGAGTGCTTGCTGTCTCCTAAGAATTAAGGGACTGCGGTCACAGGATGCGGTTTCATAGGTTTCATAGGATAATCTAAAGGGAAACTGGAGTAAATGACCTGGATTGATATGTAAAATAAAAGATTTGGTTTATAATCTGGAAGAGATGAGCTATCCAAAGAACGTTTTAGACTACCACAAGAGAAGTGTTTGGAGAATAATTTTGAGCAGAAAACTAGAAATAGAGTTCTCTTTAGATTCGCAGAGAAAGCAGACCAGAGAGGGAGCAACCTGCAAACCAGTCTCAAGCAGAACATAGACTGCCAGCTTGGAGCCAAGATTTCCCTCTGTTTTGCTCCAGAAAACAGAAGCAAAGAAAGGTGGTTGTTAGGGAGAGAACTGGCGATTAGTGTAGGTTCGGGCTTGGTGGTTAACTCAAGTTCAACATTAAGTCAGCTTCTCTAAAATGGAGCCAGATCCAAAGATGGATTTGGTCTGGTCTCTCAATTACATGTATTTATCTATAAGTACTTACTATAGTCACATTTTTTGAGGTGTTATAACTTTTTTTATTATTACTTCATGTCTTTGAATTTACATTTTGAAATACAAGCAACCAAAATTCTGTTTATATTATATTTCGAAAACATAAAATATATTTTAGTGATATTTTTCAAGGGATCACTTGATATTTTGTAGAGGAATTTTAATCCAGCCACACGGCTGCTCTTGCAAGGCCTCAAATCCAGGGCCCTTCTAGATCTCTGTGTTCTGGCTGGAATAGAGACACATCTTTAATTTCAGGAGAGAGAGGCAAGCTGATCTCAAATTTCGAGGTCATTCGAGTAAGCACAAGTTGAGCAAAAGAAAAGCTTATGTCCAGGCATGGTGGTATACACCTTTGATCGCTGCCTACAACTGACAAGTCATGCAGATCTCTTGAGCTATATAGTCATTCAGTTCTGTCAATTACTTGATAGTTAAGTGTGTTCAATTCAGTTCAGACAGTCGGCACAGGAAGCAGTGGAGTTGAGTTTAGGTCCATTCTGTTCATGCAGCAGAGGCAAGTTGAAGCTAGAGAATAAGAAGGAGCCAACATATTTTATTTTTTAAATTCCTGGAGTTAATTTGAGGTGAAGCAGAGCAATTCAGTGAAAGCCGAGAGAAGTCAGATTGAAACCCTTAGTGTAAAGAAGAAAGAGTTTGACAAAGCCAGAACAGCTGGGTTGAAGCAACAAGCCAGAGTTCAAAAAAAAAAAAAAAAAAAAAAAAAAAGAGTGAGCTTATTTACCAGTAATGCTCAGAGGCTGAGATGTAATAGGTTTCGGTCAGCAGGTGTAGATGGAAAGCTGAAGCCTTCAAGGTCCTCCTTACTTGCAGAAGTTTAGATTGCAAGATGACTAGAAGCTTCTAGTCCTAGACCTAAGAATTCTGAGATATAAATGCTCTGGGTTGATCTCAGCTCCTCCCTTCTTCTGAGCAAATAAAGCCAACATTTACATTTACAATATATAAATGATTCAAAACTGACCCTCTACTTTGCCAAAAAATGCCTTAGAATGTTAGAATTTAATAAGTGCAATTTCATTTTACACACTGAATTCCAATAAGTCCTTGATAAATGTTCAATAAAAGCAATAACTTTATGTAACTTAAAAATGAGAAAACTTAATTGCATTTCCACAGTCCCAGTACAATTATATGTAAACTAGTAAACAATTAATTGTATCATAAAATATCAAACTACTATATGAACATCATAGATAGTTCTCTGTCACTAATAATTTTCCTTATCTGATATATTCCACAATGATTTGCATATGTTTATTTAATAACATAGAGCCTTGAATGTATCTTGTTTAAATTATTATTGTATTTTTTGGATATTAAAAATTCCAGTGGTATATATAATGTACTCTTAAAATTATACCTATTGTTTGAATCGATGATGATTTCATATCTTTAGGAGAAACACAAAAGCTGAGGTCACAGAAATTAAAAACTGACACTGGAATTTGGGAGGAAGGAAAGTTCTATTCTGGATTTTTTTGCTTTCTGAGTTTTCTGTCTCCAGATTGATAAAGAAAGCTTTATTTATTTATTATTTATTTATTTATTTATTTAACTACACATGTATCACTACATTATCTTTGTGTCTCTAATAAATAACACATAATCATTCTCCCTTCTAGTACCATGGAAACTTTTCAATTTTAAATCAACAATCAGGTTTGTATAGTACCATGAAAATTAGACTATAAATTGAGATTATACATAATAATTTACATTCAAATATATAAAAAATAAATAAAATTATAAAATAAGTAAATAAAAAAGTAGAGTGCTGAGTTACTTCTAAGTAAGTGTGAGGAAGCATGACCATGTAAGAGACCAAATATGCATGCGAGTTCTCTCTATTGTCAACATTCATCTCTCATTAAAGAAGCATCTGTCTTCAGCATATGGAACTATGATTAGTCAAAATGCTGAGAACTACAGACCTTGTGCCTTCAGCCAAAACTGACACATCTTCAACACAGTACCTATTTAGGACTCAGGAAACTGCATGGAAAGGGGATGGAAAAAGTGTAAAAGCCATATGTCTGGTATGAGATTACACTTCTTATATATGACAGAGACCTGATCCCACGAAATCTCAATGATATTGTTGTCCAAAGAAAGCCTGAGCAGTAACAATAGCAATTGACATGCCAAAGAAGATGGAGAAACCTAAGAGAACACTAAATGATAGGCTACAGACAACAATTGTGGAAAGAAAAAAAAAAAAAAAAAACAACAATTTTCTTCAGGTGTGAGCTCCTTAATAGGAAAACCAGTTCCAAGTGTGCAGCCTTAACCACATATACTTATGAGTAACAGTAAGTGGGACAGCAGGTTGTCTTTATATATTCATATAGATGTTTATATATGTATGTTGTTTTACATGTGTATAACAATACAAATTAAAGAATAAATGGTCATGTATTAGAGAGAAAGTTAGGCGAAACAAAAGGAGAAGTTGTAAAAAGGAGGAAGAAATCAAATGGTAGAAATACAGTACTTTTATAGAAAACTCTCAAAACACCGGAAAAAAATAATCAAGAAGGTGATTTACCGTCTTGAAATCTGATCATAGTTTACACAACTATTTTAACACTTTGGTAGCAAAAATTTGACTACTGATTTTAAAATTTAAAGATCAGATTTTTAATAGTTTTAAAAAGCTTTATATTCAGTTGCAAAAAAAATACTGAATGCAAGGAAGTTTATGAGAAATAAGATAATATATAAATAAAATGTAGAATACCCATTCAAGGAAGGCTATTCAGCAATATAAGGTAATTACAATTAATCTGAATGGTTCTTAAAAAAAATCCTATGTGATGAAAAGCATGAAGAATATCTCAAGAGATGATTATAGTAATATTTTCAAAAATTCAAGTTGTGCCTCTGAGGAAGTACTATTTTGAAATCATTATGTAAATTTTAGAATATTTTAAGACTTGGCTCTCCTATATAAAATTTTTTTGTATAGTAATGGAAAAACTTAAAATAGAGTAAACCTTAATGTATTAAAATTAAAACATTCTTCAAAAAACTGAGGAAATCACAGAATTGAATGAAAAATGCTATGCAACACTTACCTAAATTAGATATGCTAATATGCATAATGGACTCATTAAAGGACTTTGGAGAAAAAGATGTTGCCCTTCAAGTACCTTTAAAAATCCATGGACTCCATCATAAAAAAGGGTGATAAACTGTATACAAACAATTATGCTTAATTGATATCATTATTCTCTGGTGATATGGGTCAAAAATTTCAATACTTTGTATGTGTGTACTGGATTGGAAAAGTTAGGTGAAAATCTGACATATAGTTAGAAGTAAAGTAGTGATGAAATTGTAATTTATATATAAAGGGAATATGCTAGAATCAATCATGTATTACATGATTAAAATGAGATGCATCTGTGTGAATTGGAGTTTCCTTAATATAGATATAGATGGTTATGTAGATAAATGATAATACATAGGTATATTAAATTGATTACCATTTGTCTTAGTCAGGGTTTCTTTTCCTGCACAAACATCATGATCAAGAAGCAGGTTGGGGAGAAAAGGGTTTATTCAGCTTACACTTCCATACTGCTGTTCATCACCAAAGGAAGTCAGGACTGGAACTCAAGCAGGTCAGAAAGCAGGGGCTGATGCAGAAGCCATGGAGGGATGTTACTTACCGGCTTGCTTTCCCTGGCTTACTCAGCCTGCTCTCTTATAGAACCAAGACTATCAGCCCAGAGATGGCACCACCCACAAGGGGCCCTCCCTGCCTTGATCACTAATTGAAAAAATGCCTTATAGCTGGATCTCATAGAGGCATTTCCCCAAGTGAAGCTCCTTTCTCTATGATAACTCCAGGCTGTCTCAAGTTGACACAAAACTAGCCAGCACATCATTCATGTGCTATTTTTTGTATCCTGAACTCAGCATTGATACCGCAGAGTAGGAGAATGCTAGGACAGGGAAGCGGGAGTGAGTGGGTTGGTGAGCAGGGGGAAGGGGGATAGTATAGGGGGTTTTTGGAGGGGAAATGAGGAAAGGGGATAACATTTGAAATGTAAATAAAGAAAATATCTAATAAAAAAGTTTAAAAATTTAAAAAAAAATAAAAAATAACTAAAATAACACAGGAAAAAAGGAAAGGAGGCACAGAAAAATCAATTAATTAAAAGCACACACACACAAAAATAGAATGCTTGAGTAGACACAGATAAACCACCACCATAACAAAACTTATCATCTATTTCATACTTTCTATATAATTGTATAAAGAAAAGAACCAAGTAATCTTTTAAAAATGGCTAATTCTAATATTTACGCAATAAAGATAGAACATGATCCTAGAGTAATAATAGCTAAGATGAAACATAAGTATTAGTATTACATTTTAGTAATATAAACATGTCTCTAAATTGGAACACCAGTTTGACAATAAGCAGAAAATAAAACTATCTACCTAAATATTCTGGAATAAGCCACATTGACACAAGAAGCAATATAATATCTCAATGCAGAGTGTGCCCAGGCTCTAGACATTGCCAGGGAGAGGGCAGACTGCAGAAGCTACACAGCTTCTGGGACAGACCCCGTTCTGACATCTGGGCACCAACCCCACCAGAGGAGAGGTGTACCCTCGGAAGTGCTCTCACTGCCTGAGCTGCCATCTTTGCTCTGGTTCACCCAGGCTCCAGTCTGCACTGGTGAGAGTGTGGACTACAGAAGCTACACAGCTTTAGGACAGACAGAAGCAATCTAGCTTCTGGGATAGACCCTGTTTTGGGCTCCAGACATCTGGGCACCTTCCCTGCCAGAGGAAAGGTGGCCACCAGGGAGGGCTCTGTCTGCCAGAGCAGGTTAGAGAGTCATATTGTGTCCAGGATCCCTCAGAGTCTACCCTGTGCAAGTGAGTGAATAAACTGCAGAGGCAACACATCTTCTGGGACAGGCCCTGTTTTGGGCCTACATCTTCAGCAAGGAGGCAGATCTAAATGCCAGATCTCTGTGTACTTTCCCTGATAGAGGAGAGCTTCCCTGCAGAGAGTAATCTGACCACTGAGACCCAGGAGAGAGCTGGACTCCCAGGACTGCTGACAGAGGCTAACAGAATCACAGAAGGAACAAGCTTCAACCAGGGACAACTATAACAACTAACTTCAGAGATTACCAGATGGCGAAAGGCAAACTTAGGAATCTTACTAACAGAAACTAAGACCACTCACCTTCATCAGAACCCAGCACTCCCACCTCAGCCAGTCGTGGATACCCCAACACACCAGAAAAGCAAGACTTGGATTTAAAAGCATACCTCATGATGCTGGTAGAGGACTTTAAGTACGGCATTAATAACTCACTTAAAGAAATACAGGAGAACACTGATAAAGAGGTACAAGTCCTTAAAGAAACACAGGAGAACACAACCAAACAGGTGGTGGAATTGAACAAAACCATCCAAGACTTTAAAAGGGAAGTAGAAGCAATAAAGAAAACCCAAAGTGAGACAACTCAGGAGATAGAAACCGTAGGAAAGAAATCAGGAACCTTAGATGTGTGCATAAGCAACAGAATACAAGAGAATACAGATGGACGAGAGAATCTCAGGTGCAGAAGATTCCATAAAGAATCTGGGCAAAACAATCAAAGAAAATGCAAAATGCAAAAAGATCCTAACTCAGAACATCCAGGAAATCCAGGACACAAGGAGAATACCAAACCTACAGATATTAGGAGTAGATGAGAATGAAGAATTTCAACTTAAAGGGCCAGCAAATATCTTCAACAAAATTATAGAAGAAAACTTCCCCAAACTAAACAAAGAGATGCCTATGAACATAAAGAAGCCTACTGAACTAAAAATAGACTGGACCAACAAAGAAATTCCTCCCGACACATAATAATCAGAACAACAAATGCACTAAATATAGAATATTAAAAGCAGCAAGGGAAAAGGGTCAAGTAACATATAAAGGCAGGCCTATTAGAATTACATCAGACTTCTCACCAGAGACTATGAAAGCCAGAAGGTCCTGAACAGATATTATGTAGAATGTAAAAGAACAAAACTGCCAGCCCGGGCTACTATACCCAGCAAAACTCTCAATTACCATAGATAGAGAAACCAAAGTATTCCATGATAAAACCAAATTCACACAATATAAATCCAGCCCTTCAAAATATAATAAAAGGAAAACATCAGCACAAGGAGAGAAACTACATTCTAGAAAAAGCAAGAAAATAATCTTTCAACAAATCTAAAAGAAGACAGGCGCAAGAACAGAATCCCAACTTTAACAACAAAAATAACAGGAAGCAATTTTTTTCTTTAATTTCTCTTAACATCAGTGGACTCAATTCCCCAATAAAAAGACATAGACTAATAGACTGGCTATACTAACAGGACCCAACATTTTGCTGCTTACAGGAAACCCACCTCAGGTAGAAAGACAGANACTACCTCAGAGTGAAAGGCTGGAAAAGAATTTTCCAAGCAAATGGTCCAAAGAAACAAGCTGGAGTAGCCATTCTAATATCAAATAAAATTGACTTCCAACCCAAAGTTTTCAAAAAAGACAAGAAGGGGCACTTCATACTCATCAAAGATAAAATCTACCAAGAGGAACTCCCAATTCTACATTTCTACGCTCCAAATATAAGAACAGCCACATTCATTAAAGAAACTTTAGTAAAGCTCAAAGCACACATTGTACCTCACACAATAATAGTGGNAGACTTCAACACCCCACTCTCACCAATAGATAGATCCTGGAAACAGAAACTAAACAGAGACACA
>NC_034601.1:75088474-75095394 GCF_900095145.1 Mus pahari
GAAGACCAACATGTGGATACTTCATTCCTCCTTAGAATAGTGAACAAAATGCACATAAAAGGAATTACAGTGACAAAGTTTGGAGCTAAGATGAAAGTATGGACTATCCAGAGACTACCCCACCCGGGGATCCATCCCATCATCAGCCACCCAACCTAGACACTATTGGACATGCCAGAAAGATTCTGCTGAAGGGACCCTGATAGAGAGGCCTCTTGTGAGACTATGCAAGTCAGATATTGGATGGAACACAGTGCCTGCAATGGAGGAGCTAGAGAATGTGCCCAAGGAGCTGAAGGGATTTGCAACCCTATAGGTGGAACAACAATGTGAACTAACCAGTACCCCCAGAGCTCGTGTCTCTACCTGCATATGTAGCAGAAGATGGCATATTCAGCCATCATTGGGAAGAGAGGCCCCTGGGTCTTGAAAACTTTGTATGCCCCATAGAGGGGAACGCCAGGGCCAAGAAGTGGGAGTGAGTTGGCAGGGGAGCAGGGCCGGGGGAGGGTATAGGGGACATTTGGGATAGCATTTGAAATGTAAATGTAGAAAATATCTAATAAAATAATTTAAAAAAAAAGAAAACATAACTCAATGCAAAGCCTGAGAAAATATATAAGTAATAAAGTAATAGTGAATGTATAGTTCACTATGTATAACTATACATAGATCCAAGAATGCATGCTGTCCCAATTAATAGTTTGTTTAAATTCAGTCCATTAAAATCCTCCATGAAAAAAAAAACTTTCTGAATATATTTTTGGATACTTTGCTCTCAGAGAGATGAAGAATAACTCTCATCCATTACGGTATGACTTTCTGTGCTCCGTACCTCCTACCCTGACAACATGCACCTTAAAGGAAGTACAGTTGCTCAGTGAATAGACTTGAGTAATCTTTCCTTAATCAAGCGATCAAAATAATCACTAACAATAATGGTATATGGATAGGAACATTATCATTGCTGGATGTGATCTTAGAGATTTTTGGTCTATCTGATCGTTATCCAGATATTGAAGCCTTTATCTTACTGTGATGAAAAGCAGTTAAAAAAAAAAAGACTAGTATTAGCTAGATGTTTTTGCATGCACTGAAAGAATACTCTCAATTTGTTACAGTTATCAAAGACAATCAGTCTACATAAATAAGGCAGACAAATGAGTCGTACAGCTAAATATAATCCTAGACAGGATACCCTGAGGAACAGAAACTAAGAAAACCTAAATAAACTTGGTTGTTTGTTCAAAAATAACTATTAGTCACATTGTTGCAATAATACTAACAATTATGCCAGACAATAAGAAAGATATTAATGAGGTAGTAGTGTGGATTTTCTCTATTAGTTTTAAATGGCCTACTAAACTATAACTGTATACATTACATTAAAGGTATTTTTGGAGATCAAGCTCCACTCTGTAGGTGTTTTAGGAATGTATCTACTTTCTAATTTTGTTGAAAAATCTTTATGTGTGTGAATCATAGAGTATTTAAAAGTATTGGAAAATTTATAATATTTTATGAACTGTCAAGCTTATTTATAACTATAAAGAGTAAGACATGCTATCTTTATTATTAATTCTTTATGGTAAAATCATAACTATAAAAGTGCATGTTAACAACAAAATAGTGACTTAAATAGCAATGATGCAGAGTCTGGTTCAGATTGCACTGCGTTCCCTCCTCAGACCATCTGAGGTGACCACTCTGGAGTCAACTGAGACAGAGCACCAATCTTAGTTGTTTTTATTATTATCATACTAAAGTACCCTGACAGACTTGAATACCATGCAACTTTACGGAGAAAGTATCTATTTGTCGTTCACATTCAAGTATTCAGTCAACCATGATGGAGCAATGAAAGGTATGGGACCCAAGGCAGCTGGTACATTGCATCTTTATTCAAGAAGCAGAAAGCAGTAAATACCACTGATCAGCTAGATTCCTATCTTTTTATTTTGTATATTTTAGTTTCGATTCCACTCCCTCCACCCAGCCCTATGTGATCTTTCTCCCTCCATTCAACTACATTGCTATTTTCATTAATTATTATTGTTACATGTTTGTGTGTACTTGTACATGTGTGTGGGGGGGTATTTGAATATAACAATGCAACTTGCTGAGTCTCTTTCCTGTTGCTAGTATGCAAATGTCTTCACATTCAGGAATTTTGTAATGGATGAACATTTAATTTTTATTTAGTTCAGAGCCAATCCAGGGAATGGTGCAGCCAGTTAACAGAGGGTTCTCTCTCTCCACTCTCATAAATAAAATGATGGTTAACATGCATAGTTTTATTTTTGATGATTTTAGGTCCTGTCTAATTGACAATTACTATTAACCATTACAATATCAGCATTTGCATTTCTTTAATTTTAGGTAATTCCATTGAACACTTTTATTGCAAAAAGAGATGTTCCTACCACTTATATATGCTCAATCTAGAGCCCAAAATTTAGTCCATAATAATTATTGCTATGTTTTGACATTGGAATCAAAGAGACAAAATACACATGCAGTTGAACATTTTTATTTTCTTTATGTTATCTGAAACCCAACAGCTTTAGTCTGTTTATTATCTCTACCTGAATAAGAATTCAAACTGTATTTCTATCAAGACAATTAGGTTTGAAGTTAAAAGAAAACGTTTCATTATACACTTTAGGGACTCTGCCCATTACATCTTCAGTATCATGTGAGATACACAACTGCTACTCAGATAAACTGGGGAAATGGGCATTGGTCCCAAAGAAACTGTTCTATTGTCAGCTTAACTTGGAGATATTTTATTCTACATTGAGATCAGAGAGGCACCATTTTCTATGCTTTTTGTTAGATTATTGAAGTTTTAAAATACTTTTAGGCTTCAGAAAATTCTTTTCAACTAATGCTTTCATTTTTGACCTGGGTAAATATGCACTGCTAACTACATTAGTCAAGGTTGGTATTTTTAAATCCCATCAAAACTTTAGTATGTATAGAATTGTCTTCAGGGTACAGAAATATACAAAGAAAAAGATTTGTTTCTGCCCAATTACTATGCCCACTTATCTCACAAAATACAGAACCACTTTCAGGCACTTCTCACTTCTTAAGAGAGTTAAAATAAGATTCTTGTAGTCAGTTTCTAACACAAATAAGACGTATGACTTCCATATATCCCAATAGATGTGTCTAATTAGAAAAAAATTAAACTTAGGCAATAATTTAATTTAATAGGTATACATGCAAAACTAGAAATGATCTTTAAGGTTTCAATTGCTTTTTCTGCCACTACAATTATTTGATTACTCAGAAAAAAAAACACAAATTCTCAGAAAGGAGAGAGGTAAATCAGTATCATTTAATATAAATATTTAACTGCATTATAATATGAAAATAGTTTACAAGAGGACTGCAAGGACTTTATAATTGTAAATATAGAAAATATTTTTCCATTATATCTATGTAGGTTTCCTTCTTGATCAAGTAATTTCTGTGAAACTTGACTTTTTGTATTAGTTTATGTTAGTTTTTATTATTTAATTTTTCCTATTGCTATCTCACTGTCATCATTTGTTAGCTCTTTACTGTATATATATATATATATATATGCATGTAGTATATATATATACACACATATATGCATACTATCTATATTATGCATATAATATGCTCTTTATTTGATATATATACATATTAAATATATATATATGCACACTATATTATGTAATATATGACATATATTTAAAATATATTTATGTTAGTATTTCTCTGTGTATGTTCACATCTGAACTACACTTAAACTTCCTCAATCTTATCCATCCCTTTCTAGCATGATCACAAAAGCTGCAGATGTAAAAAACATTTTTTCATCAGGGAAGACTAAACAAATTAAAGGAATTTTTGAACAAGAAATATAAATCACACACATTTGCTAAATAATACACTTATATTGACAAGCTTTCTACTTGTAGTCGTTCAAATCCTAATTACCTGTCATTCTCTGGAATAAATGATATATTTATCTATGTATTTTCATAATGTAAAAAAGGAGAACTCTGTACATTCAAACTGGGTTTAAAATACTAACAGTAATATTTCTTTATAATTTTCAAAAGAGCTAGAATACTATTCACTCAGTGAAATGCTTATTTAATATTCACAAAAATAGTTAGAACAATCAAACTTAGCAAAGCCTATGGATAATTGATTCCTAGGTTCAATTAATTTGATAGCCAAGATTCTATGATTGAGAAACCGAGGATATGTGGCAGCATTCTGTATCAGGAATAGGTCTTTCATATTGAAACAACCAGTATTTAGTAAGCATTGAAGTGACAGTGAGACAGATAATTGTTTTAAATAAAATGATGGGAGGAAGTGAGGACAAAAAGTGGAGAATAATAAGTTGTTCCATATCTACATTGTAGTTTGAGGTTAAAAGGTATTTTGGTCAACAGTAATATTATTAATTACAAATCACAAAACAATATAATAATGTAAGAACAATAATATAGATTGAAATATCATCATACATTCCCCATATGATATAATATTTTTACCAAATCTGAATATTTAAAAGTTCTTATGATCTTTATAAAAGTCTCTTAAAAGAGTGTTTTATATTAGATCTGAGTAAAACAAGTATGCAGTTGCTATGTGTTAAATAGTTGTGGTGTGATACCATGTTGACCTTGATTTTACATTGTTTCTTGTGTCAGGGTTACTAGAAAGTTAATTAGTCACAAAACAGCTGGACTGAAATTCAAATGTATCTGGTTTTCTACCATAATTTATTGTATTGCAAATTCCAAGTACCTAAAGTTTTATATCCTTATAGCAGGTTTCTGGTTTTCTCAGGTAATACACAAAGGCACTCTCAATTTTGTAGACACGGTCATCTAAAATTAAAAATTAATTTCTTAATGGCTTACTTAATGTTGCAAAGGAGGTAAGAACCTTTAGTATGGTTTATAAATTAGCTGTAAATAAATGGAATAAAAACTCAAAATTTGGGAAGTGACGGAGCCGAGCTAGCGCGACGAGGCGGCCTCTATGGTCTTCCTCTCCTTCTGGCGTCGGGCAATGGCCGCGGTGTAGTCACCACGGAGGTAGAACCCCGCACGCACATCGTGCTCCGGCGCGTCAGGATTTGAATTTAGAGTTTAGTTTCCCATAACATTCTCTACAAGAAGAATCTTGGCAGTATCTCAAAGACATCACTGACTTCTGGATCCTGCATAAAGCCCAAGGAGAAAAGAAATGGGCCGCTCCAATTCTAGATCACATTCTTCAAGATCCAAGTCTAGATCACAGTCTAGTTCTAGATCAAGATCAAGATCACATTCTAGAAAGAAGAGATACAGTTCTAGGTCTCGTTCCAGAACATATTCGAGGTCTCGTAGTAGAGATCGTATTTATTCTAGAGATTATCGTCGAGATTACAGGAATAATAGAGGAATGAGACGACCTTATGGGTACAGAGGAAGGGGTAGAGGGTATTACCAAGGAGGAGGAGGGAGATACCATCGCGGTGGCTATAGACCTGTCTGGAATAGAAGGCACTCTAGGAGTCCTAGACGAGGTCGGTCACGGTCCAGGAGTCCAAAAAGAAGATCCGTGTCTTCTCAAAGATCCCGAAGCAGATCTCGCCGGTCATACAGATCCTCTAGGTCTCCAAGATCATCGTCATCTCGTTCTTCATCCCCATATAGCAAATCTCCTGTCTCTAAAAGACGAGGGTCTCAGGAAAAACAAACCAAAAAAGCTGAGGGGGAACCCCAAGAAGAGAGTCCTTTGAAAAGCAAATCGCAGGAGGAACCCAAGGATACTTTTGAACATGATCCATCTGAGTCTATTGATGAGTTTAATAAATCTGCTACTTCTGCTGATANCTGGCCTGGCCTTTCAGCTTATGATAATAGCCCAAGGTCACCTCATAGTCCTTCACCTATTGCTACACCACCCAGTCAGAGTTCATCATGCTCAGATGCCCCCATGCTTAGTACAGTCCACTCTGCCAAAAACACCCCTTCTCAGCATTCACATTCCATCCAGCACAGTCCTGAGAGGTCTGGATCTGGTTCTGTTGGAAATGGGTCTAGTCGATACAGTCCTTCTCAGAATAGTCCGATTCATCACATCCCATCACGAAGAAGTCCTGCAAAGACAATCACACCACAGAATGCTCCAAGAGAGGAATCTAGGGGGCGGTCCTCTTTTTATCCTGAAGGAGATCAGGAAACAGCAAAGACAGGAAAGTTTTTAAAAAGGTTCACAGATGAAGAGTCTAGAGTATTCCTGCTTGATAGGGGTAGTATCAGGGATAAAGAGGCTCCGAAGGAGAAAGGGTCAGAGAAAGGCAGGGCAGGCGGGGATTGGGAGGATCAGGAAGTTCTAGATTACTTTAGTGATAAAGAGTCTGCAAAACAAAAATTCCATGACTCTGAAGGGGATGACACAGAGGAGACAGAGGATTATAGACAGTTTAGGAAGTCAGTCCTGGCAGATCAGGGGAAGAGCTTTGCTAGCTCATCTCACCGGAATACTGAGGAGGAAGGACCCAAGTACAAGTCCAAAGTTTCATTAAAAGGCAATAGAGAAAGTGATGGATTTAGAGAAGAAAAAAACTATAAACTGAAAGAGACTGCATACATAGTGGAAAGGCCTAGCACTGCAAAAGACAAGCACAAGGAAGAAGACAAGGGCTCTGACAGAATAACAGTGAAGAAAGAAGTGCAGTCCCCGGAGCAGGTA
Organism: Mus pahari; assembly: GCF_900095145.1. NCBI lineage: Eukaryota > Metazoa > Chordata > Mammalia > Rodentia > Muridae > Mus > Mus pahari. Next base: position 75,095,213 of record NC_034601.1, read on the forward strand.
AAGTCTGAAAAGCTCAAAGAGCTCTTTGATTACAGTCCCCCTCTACACAAGAGTCTGGACGCTCGAGAAAAGTCCATCTTCAGAGAGGAGAGCCCACTGAGGATCAAAATGATAGCCAGTGATTCTCACCGTCCTGAAGTTAAACTCAAAATGGCACCTGTTCCTCTCGACGATTCCAACAG
>NC_034601.1:75095405-75133935 GCF_900095145.1 Mus pahari
CTCTATTTCAGAGAATTGTTATTGTTCCCCTTCGTTAAAATCAGTGTTGGGAATTAAAATTATAATTTGAGGGGAAAATAGTATCTAACGGGAATGAATGTAGATGGCTAAAGGATTCTTCCTCAGTGTGGTGTATATTTCAACAGGGACCCTTGTAAATTGTCATATGCCAATAAAATGTCCTAAGTGGTAAAAAAAAAAAAAAAAACTCAAAATTTTCTGCTGTTGCCTAGGTACATAATTGCAGGCTGATTAATTGACTTCAACCAGTCATTTACCTTTATCACTTGTTAAACATAAATACCCGTACCCACAACCCCTGTCTTCATTTTGCTCTGCTCCTTTAATTACAAATAATATAAAAGGCTGTTTTCTTGACAATATCATATTTAAGACCTATAATGGTTATTCCACAACATAATCACTGTTTTTCTATAGTCACACTTACACATTGTATCATTCTTCTCAGTTGTACACAACCACATGCCAAAGATTGGAAGGTCTATATAACATATATCAATTTTGTTACAATTCAGGATTCTACAAAGCCAAGATCAATATGTCTGCAAGTTTGGTCTATGGGGAGGCTCTCATCTTTAGCTTGCAAAGAACTGCCTTTCCATTGTGTCCAATTATGTTCGAAAGAATCCTCTGCTGTGTTCTAAGGTCATTACTTCTGCACTGACAATATTCCATTCCACATCTCATTCAGCCCTAATCACCTCTCTACGGACTTTCTATCCACATACAGTGAAATCAGGTTTGTAGTACTCAGTACATACCTCAAGGTATGTGATCAATTCTACCTATGAAAATCTACCCTCTTGGCACAAAATAATCTCAGCCAATCAGTAAAAGAGTGTCTGAAACTGTATTTCAATAAAACTATTTATAAAGGAGGCAGCAAACCAGGCTTTATATGGGAATTTTAGTTATGTATTGGCTAGTCCCTTTTCGTTCTTTGAGAGAGACCAATTTATTTCCCCAAGATCTTAGAAACATACTGGAAGTGTTTTACAATGTAGAGTTGAATCATATTTTAAAAATGCTCTTAAGGTCCTTATACTGTAGATTCAAGAGATGTTTTTAAGCAGATAAAGCTCTAAAGAGAGCTACTCAGAATATACTAAAATTTGGATTTCTTCTTATATATGCCAACCCTTTTACAGTTCACATTTATCTCCAGTTCCTAAGTATCCACAGGGTATTTTGAGAGTTTATTATACATATATAAAACTGGAGGAGAGAAGTTAGTCATTGTTAAAACTTTGCAAGTCTGAAAAATATATCATCTTCCTATCACATCAAGGCATAGAAATCCTAAAGAAAACTACAACCAGTCAAAAGTTTACAGTTGTACAGCCTAGTCTCAAAGGACACATCTGGGAAACAAACCCTTCCCCTAAGACACAGGGAGCACTGTGGAAGAGAGATGAACAAACTGCAGGAGTATCAGGAAGTTATTTTGGGGACTGTACTTCCTATCATCATCATAAATTATACCCATGAAGTATCAGCAACATGACCGTCCAACATGAGCTGAACAATGTGTGTGTACATGCATACATATATGGAATCATATTTAATAATGCAATAAAAATATATGAAAAAGAGGTCCTGAAGGAGAGCTAGCAAGGGGTATATATACTTTTCTTGTACAATATATCCTGATTATAGTTGCCTATTTCTCCAGTTCTTACAGCTTCTTTCCATCTCTCCTCCACTTTGTATCCAACCCCTTTCTGTCTCTCACTAGAAACAATTGCCCATCTCAGAGATAACCAAACGTGACAAAATAAAATATAATGAAATGAAATAAAAAACGATTCTTTCAAAGTGAGATCCAGTAATCATATAGGAAGAAACGAGTCTCAATGGCAGGTACAAGAGTCACAGACACACTCATTTTCATTCAGGAGTTCTATAAAAATGCGAAGCCGATTAGACCATCTTCTGCTACATATGCAGCTAGAGAGCCCCTTGGTCTTGCAAACTTTATATGACCCAGCACAAGGGAAGGCCTGGGCCAAGTAGTGGGAGTGGGTGGGTAGGGGAGCAGGGACGGGGGCGGGGTATAGGGAACTTTCGGGATAGCATTTGAAATGTAAATAAAGAAAATAATAATAATAAAAATTTATTTGGGAAAAAAAAAGTAAAAAAAAAATGCGAAGGCAATAGCTCTAATGTATGCACAGGGGACCTGATGCAGAGTCATGTGACCCTGTGTTTTCTGTTTCTTTCTCTGTGAGCTCACAAGTGCCCTGCTTAGTGGATTTGGGCTGCCTTGTTCTTCTGGTATCCTCCTTCCTCTCTGACTCTTACACTCTTTTTTTTTTTTTTTTAACCTCTTCTTCTTGTGGTTCCCTGAGTTCTGCTGAAAGGGATTTGATGGAGATTTATACATTCCATGTAATGTCTGGCCATGGTTCTCTGCATCTGTTCCTATATGCAGCTGGACAAGTCTCTGCTGGTGAGTGGATAAGGCACTGATCTATGAATACTGCAAAATATCATTAAAAGTCATCTTATTGCTGCTTTCTTAAACCAGTGGTCTCTCAGCTATTTAGTCTCTAGTTTTTGATTATACAACCAGTGTTGGGCATGGGTTAATTCTCAGGAAATGGGCCTTAAGTCAAATGAAACATCCCTTGGCTACCTTCACAAGTTTTGCCACAGTAGTTCCCTAGCATATTTTGCAAGCAGGATGTTTTGTGGCTGGATGGTGACCATGTTACTCTTTCAATGGCTAGGTGCCAGAGTACCTTCAACAGCCTAGAAAGGTGAAGACCGTGCAGGCAGATCCTTGACTTCTCCACGATCCACAAGTTGTGTTGTTGTTGTCTTTGACAATGGGACTCTGTTGCTGGTTTGCAGAGGCACCCTGTGCTCCTTGCAGCACTCTGGGTTATTGAAATTTTTCATGGAACTCACTTGTTCAAAATCTCACTTGAATTCAACCCAACCTCAAAATTGGAAGCATTGCCTGGCAATAAGAGATGGTCAAAGGAGATTCCATACATTTTTTTTAGTAGAAATCCTCATGAACATCAACTTCATATATTCCTGAAAGTCTCTACTGTACTATGTCTCCAAGTCACCTACTGAAACCTGCAGAGTTCCATCTGCTTCTTCCTACACATGACCCTTCCTTCAAACCCCACCAGCTCCCAGTATGATTATAAACTGTTCTCTATTTCATGCCTCCCACAAAGGCATCTTCTCTTTATCTAACTTCTATGGGTCTACATATTTTATCTTGGTTATCACTGACTTAATGTCTAATGTCCAATTATGATAATGGAATACCTAGTGTATCTCTCTTTCTATGTATGGGTTGCCTCAATTAGCGCAATTTTTTCTACTTATATGCCTATAATTTTCAAGATGTCACTTTTTAATAGCTGAGTGATAATCAAATACATATATATAATAGATACAGATACAAGTATAGGTATAGATATAGGTATAGGTATAGGTATAGATATTCAAGAATGATACAGCTGGATCTAAAGGCAAATCACCCCAAACTTTCTGAGAAAATTCCATATTGATTTCCATAGTGGCTGTACAAGTTTGTACTCCTACAAGCAATAGAGGAATGTTTCAACTGCTCCATATCCTTACCTGTGTAAGTTGTCACTTATTTTTGATCTTAGCCATTCTGTCGAGTGATTGTTAGAATCTCAAAGTAGTTTGTATTTATATTTGCTTTAATAATGTTAAATATTTCTTTAAATATTGCTTAGCCATTTGATATTCCCCTATTGAGAATTCTCTGTTTAGATCTGTATCCTGTTTTTCAATATATGTTTTCTTGAATTATATATATATATATATATAAAATATTATTTTTCTATAGGACATGGTAAAAAATACTTTCCCACTTTGTAGGATCCCATTTTGTCCTATTGGAAGTGTCCTTTCAGTTACAGAAGATTTTTAGTTTCATGAGGTACCATTTATTAATGGTTGATCTTAATGTCTATGCTGTTGTGTTTCGTTCACAATGTTACCTCCTGAGCCAATTCATTTGTATCTACTCCCCACTTCTCTTCATGTTCAGTTTCTCTGAATTTATGCTGTGGTGTTTGATGGACATAGACTTGAGTGTGCCCGGTGTGATAAATATTCATCTCTGTACTATTATACATGCAGATGCCAAGTTTGACCAGCACCATTTATTAAAGTTGCTGTCTTTTTCCACTGTGGATTTCTGGCTCTTTCTCAAAAATCAGGTACACATGTGTATTTGAATTTATGCTTGGGTTTTTACTTCTACTCTGTTTATCAACGTTATCTTTTTATGCCAATACCATGCAGTTTTTATTACTATAACTCTGTAGTACAACATGAAATCATGACTGGTGAGATCTCTAGCAGTTCTTTCAGTGTTTATAATGTTTAAGCTATCCTCAATATTTTTTTAAATCTAGATGAGTTTGAGGATTTTGATGTGGAGTGCACGGAATCTATAGGTTGTTTTTAGTAGGATGGCCATTTTTACTAAGTAAATTTGCTGATGCATGAACATGGAAGATCTTTCTACGTTCTGACCTCTCCACTTTCTATCTTGAAAGACTTGAAGATATTACCATATATGTTCTTCACTTGCTTGACTTAAGGTACTCAAGATAATTTATATTATTTGAGGCCAATGTGAAAAATATCTTTTCCCTGGTTTTTTGTCTCTCAGTCCATTTTCTATTTGTATACAGTAAAGGGGATTTGCAGTTTGTCCCTTTTATTCCTGATCTCTTTAGGATTTTCATCATGAAGAAGTATAGTCCCAGGCTCTGTCTCTCCTCCCTGGGTCTGTTAAGCATCACCAATACACCAGCTCAGAGAGGACAGGATGAAGTCCAGAACAAGTAGGACCTGCAGACTGTCTCTTCCCTCTAGGGCACTAGAAACTCCAAGTCCAGGAAGGGGTGAGGCAGAGTCCAGGATAAATATTGGAGTTGTGTGACTTCTTCTTTTTTCCTCTCAGAATATTCAGACTCTCCTGCAGTGCCAGAAAGGATGAATCAGACTCTGAAATGGAATCAGAATTACACTCTGAGTTAGTAGAGTGAGAGGCAGAGAAGGACTTCTCCAAGAATCTCAGTGTTCTCTTTTAGTGAGAAGCCTTCTCTGATAGTCAATAATCATCTCTGAGATGATCTTAGCTCCTTCATATTTCTTTATTTAGGGTAGGTTGAATGCATACACTTTATTTGGAGTGAATCAAGTGTTATAGAGTTGGGGTGAGAAAGCAGATGGTGAAAAAAAGGTCTTTGGCTAGCATCTCAGGTACAGAGATGCCTCATTAGCATGGAGAGGTATTCAAGGTGCTGGGGACCTGACTGACTACCTGTGAAAATCTGGTAGGTAGTAGCTTTGTTACAAGGTCTGAGGAAAAAGCATGGAAAAGGAGAGAGAACTAGTTTCACCCTTGCCTGTCTCAAGTGTTGAGATTTCCAGGGTTTGGACATGTTCTCCCTCACCAGTTCTACCAGTTCATGTGGCAGTATCCATGTTATCCACAAAGAAGCATTGGATTTTGTCAAAAGCTTTTTCTACAGCTAATGAAATGATCATGTATTTTTTTCTTTCAGTTTGCATATATGGTGAATTAGATTGAAAAATTTTGTATGTTGAATCATCCCTGCATTTGGGGGACAATGCCTACTTGATCTTGATGAATGATGCTTTTGATCTTCTCTTGAAACTAGTCTCCTTTGTTTAAACCTACTATTCACAGATTTTCTTGATGGTTTGTGTCAGGAGACTTTTAGGTTTACCATTTTCTTAGATTGATGAATCTATATCTTCTATTACATTTTCAGTGCCCAAGATCTTATCTTTTGTCTAATGTATTCTGTTGGTGAAACTTGTCTCTATAGTTCATGTTTTAATTATTCCTTCCTTCCTTCCTTCCTTCCTTCCTTCCTTCCTTCCTTCCTTCCTTCCTTCCTTCCTTCCTTCTTTTTTCCCATTTTTTTCCAGTTCCAGAATTCCTTCAGTTTTCTCTTTATTATTTCCATTTCTCTTTTGGGGTCTTAGATAGTTTTATTCATTTTCTTCAACCGTTTGTGATTTTTTTCAATTTCTTTCTTTCTTTCTTTCTTTCTTTCTTTCTTTCTTTCTTTCTTTCTTTCTTTCTTTCTTTCTTTCTTTTTGTCTAGCCCTGGCTGTCCTAGAACTTACTCTGTACTCACTCTGTATACCAGGCTGGCCTCAAACTCATAAATCTACCTGCCTCTGCCTCCCTAGGGCTGGGATTAAAGTTGGGTGCCACAACTGCCTTGCTAATTTCTTCAGTTTCATTATTGGATTTAATCATTTCCTGTATTTCTTTAAGGATTTTATTCATTTCCACTTTATGGATACCAATCACCTAAATATAGTTGGTTGTAAGGCCTTTTTTATGTTTCAGTTACGTTGGAATATTCAGGGCCTGCTTTTATAGGATATATGCTTATCTTGAGACATATTTTCTTGGGTATATTTGACTGTGTACTTATGCTCATGTCTAGGCAATAGGAGTGGGGCGATTATAACCCTAGGTGCTAATTTATAGCTTTGTTTTGACAGATGGCTGTTTTTGTTTGTTTGTTTGTTTATTTATTTATTATTTTCTTTATTTACATTTTAAATGCTATCCTGAAAGTTCCCTATACCCCCCCCCCTCCCCCTCCCCTACCCACCCACTCCCACTACTTGGCCCTGGCCTTCCCCTGTGCAGGATCATATAAAGTTTACAAGACCAAGAGGCCTCTCTTCCCAATGATGGCCAATTAGGCCATCCTCTGCTACATATGCAGCTAGAAACATGAGCTCAGGGGGTACTGGTTAGTTCATATTGTTGTTGCACCTACAGGGTTGCAGCCCCCTACAACTCCTTGGGTGCTTTCTCTAGCTCCTCCATTGGGGGGCCCTGTGTTCCATCCAATAGCTGACTGTGAGCATCCACTTCTGTGTTTGCCAGGCACTGGCATAGCCTCACAAGAGGCCACTATATCAGAGTCCCTTCAGCAGAATCTTGCTGGCATGTGCCTTAGTACCTGGGTTTGGTGGCTGATGATGGGATGGATTCCTGCATGGGGTAGTCTCTGGATAGTGCATCCTTTCATCTTAGCTCTAAATTTTGTCTCCTTATCTATATCCTTTCATGGGTATTTTGTTCCTTAATCTAAGGAGGAATGAAGTATCCACATGATGGTCATCCTTCTTGGTTTTCTTGTGTTTTGCAAAATGTATCTTGGGTATTCTAAGTTTCTGGGCTAATATCCACTTCTCAGTGAGTGCATAGACAGATGGCTGTTTTGTTTCCTTTTTTTATTTTTTCTTCTCTGAATTTTCAAAAGTGTGATATCTGTGAGTTGCCTGCTCCTCTGGTGTGTTCACTGGGATGCTTGTTGATGTTGGACCCTGGGATACTGGGTTGAGTTGGGGGAAGGGAAATAGGGGAAGAAGATATTTGTGACTCATCTGAGATAGGGTAGATAGGAAAGGGAGAGTGCAGCACATTTCCTAATACCATGCAAGGGACGAGGGTCGGGGTATTAGGTCTCAAATGCAGCTGAATAACCTGAAAAGTACAATCATAAAAAATGATAAGGCTATAAATATTTCATCTGAAGACAATTGAATCTGGTATGAAGATAAAAGAGTTAATATAAACTGTGAATGGCCATTTTGTCCTATTGATAGTGTCCTTTGCCTTACAGAAGATTTGCAATTTTATGAGGCTCCATTTGTCGATTGCTGATCTTAGAGAATAAGCCATTGGTGTTCTGTTCAGGAAATTTTCCCCTGTGCCCATGTGTTCGAGGCTCTTCCTCATTTTCTCCTCTATTGGATTCAGTATATCTAGTTTTATGTGGCGGTCCTTGATCTACTTGGAATTGAGCTTTGTACAAAGAGGTAAGAATGAGTCAAACAGCAACCCACACTTTGGGAAAAGATCATTACCAATCCTGTATCCAATATAGGGTTGATATCCAAAATATACAAAGAACTCAAGAAATTAGACTCCAAAGAACCAAATAACCCTATTATAAATGGGGTACAGATCTAAACAGAGAATTCTCAACTGAGGAACCTCACATGACTGAGAAGCACTTAAACAAATGTTCAACACCCTTACTTATCAGGGAAATGGAAATCAAAACAATCCTGAGATTCCACCTCACACCAATCAAAATGGCTAAGATAAAAAACTCACTCAGCAGTTAAAAGCACTGACTACTCTTCCAGAAGGCCTGAGTTCAAATTCCAGAAACTACATGGTGACTCACATTCATCTGTAATGAAATCAGATGGCCTCTTCTGGTGTGTCTGAAGACAGCTACAATGAACTTATATATAGTAAATAATCTGGAAAAAAAAAGAAAAAAGAAAAAAGAAAACCCTCAGGTGACAGCTTCTGGCAAGGATGTGGAGAAAGAGGAACACTCCTCCACTGATGGTGGGACATCAGTCTGGCAGTTCCTCAGAAAATTGGACATAATATTACCAAAGACCCAGCTATAACACTCCTGGTCATATACCCATATGATGTTCCAACATATAACAAGGCACATGCACCACTATGTTCTCAGCAGCCTTATTTATAATATCCCGAAGCTGGAAAGAACCCAGGTGTCCCTCAACAGAGGAATGGATACAGAAAACATGGTACATTTACACAATGGAGTACTACTCAGCTGTTACAAATAGTGACCTCAAGAAATTTGCAGGCAAATGGATGAAACTAGAAAGTATCATCCTGAGTATGTACTCACTGATAAGTGGATATTAGGAAAAAAGCTCGGAATACTCATGATACAACTCACAGGCCATATGAAGGTCAAGAAGGAAGACCAAAGTGTGGGTGCCTCAGTCTGTTTTAAAAGGGGGAACGAAATAATCAAGGCAGGTAGAGGGTGGACAGGACTTGGAAGGAAGAGAGGAGGTGCAAGAAAAAAAGTGGGGACAGGATCAGGTGTGGGAAGAGATGGGGAAGATTTGCAGAGGGTCAGGAAATTGAACAGAGGCATGTAGCAATGGCGGGTGGGAAACTGGGGGTAACCAACGAAAACAAGAAGCTCCCAGGACACAGCGGAGATGAGAGTAGCTGAAATACCCAGGAAAGGGAAGGGAGAACCTGTAGACACCATATCCAGAGGTTAGGCATGGCTCCTGGGGTAAGGAATGGGGCCACCCACCATTCTTAGAATTTTAACCCAGATTTGCTCCTATCTAAACGAAATATGGGGACAAAGAGTACAGCAGAGACTGAAGAAAAGGTCATCCAGAGACTGCCCTACCTGGTCCATCCTATATGCAGCAATCAAACCCTGACACTATTGCTGATGCCAAGAAGTGCTTGCTGACAGAAGCTTGATATGGATGTCTCCTGAGAGACTCCGCCAAAGCCTTACCTATACAGATGCGGATCCTCACAGCCACCTATTGGACTGAGCATGTGGTCTCCAATGGAGGAGTTAGAGAAAGGACTGAAGGAGCTGAAGGGGTTTACAATCCCATAGAAAGAACAACAATATCAACCAACCAGACCTCCCAGAGCTTCCAGGGACTAAACCACCAAGCAAAGAGTACATATGGAGGGACTCATGGTTCCACCGCATATGTAGCAGAGGATGACCTTATCTGGCATCAAAGGGAGGGGGGGTCCTTGGTCCTGTGAAGGCTTGATGCCCCAGGATAGGGGAATGTTAGGGCAGTAGGGTGGGAGTGGGCATGTAGGAAGGGGAGCACCCTCTTGGAGGCAGCGGGGTAAGGAGGGTAGGATGTGGGGTGCTAGGAGAGGAAACCAGAAAGGGAGATAACATTTGAAATGTAAATAAACAAATAACCAATAAAAAAGGAGTCAATTGAAAAAGTGAAAGGTAGCAAATATCAAGAGAAGCTAACTTTGAACAAATTGAAGGGAACCAAATTGTCAGTGTTTCTTTTTTTTTTTTTTTCTAAATCTATTTACTTCATTTTGAATGCTTTAATTATATATTTTGAACATAGTATTATGAAAAAGCTAACTAAAATTCATATTTTAATGTTTTTGTACTTTTTTTTTAATTTTTAGATAAAAGGCGATTACACGATTTTTAAAGTCAATACCAATTAACCAATGTAAGTACAGCATATTCTAAAATTTTCGTATTGTCTAAATTTATTTTCTGGTTTTGTTCCTCTTAACTTATTGAAAGCTGCCCATAGTAGCCAAAGACGATATTTTTCAAATATCGTCTTTGGCCTTTCTGGTAGATGATGACTTGGATTATGATGCCGGAAGTGGAGGGAAACAGAAGCACACTGGTTTACATTAATGGAACAAAATGTATGGGAAGAAGTAGATTCAATATGGGGCTGAAAATGAAACAGAAACAGAAAGCCTGACTTCTAGTTAGTAAATCATAACTTAGTAGATGACCATTTAATTAATTGAAGAATGGAGTAGAAAGAAGTTTCTATAATTGTCACAGATTTTCAAAAAGAAAAAAAAATGTGGCTTGTAAGGTTCATTGGACAGGCACATGAAGAAATTACTTTTGTTACAAAAATTAAGTTCAGTGAAAAACTAGATATTTATATGTGGTTATAGTCACTTAGAATTCAGGATAACATTACTCTTTGGGGTGGCACTGAGAACCATCAAACTTAAGAACTTAACACAGAGATATCCAATTAAGATGAAACAGAACAGTTAACTTGTGACCGAAGAATATCCACGATGCTACAGTGCAGGTAAAAAACAAAGTACATGCTGGGCGTGGTGGCGCACGCACTCGGGAGGCAGAGGCAGGCGGATTTCTGAGTTCGAGGCAAGCCTGGTCTACAAAGTGAGTTCCAGGACAGCCAGGGCTATACAAAAAAACCCTGTCTCAAAAAAACCAAAACAAAACAAAAAACCAAAGTAAATAAAGAAAGAGGTATTGAGAACTATCTAAGGCTTTTGTTAGAATAATAAAACTATGTCCAGAATAATAACTATTAAAGGCTTGTGATGGTATGAGCCACAGCACCATTGGGAAGGAAAGAAAGAGTGTCCATGTGGTACTATTTCAAGAAGAGGACTGAGAAAAACAGAATCAATGATTATAGAATGTTTTTTTAAAATAATTAATGGGTCTGGAAAAGGTGAGATACAAAATTTTAGTTTGGTTTAGTTTATTATTTTAAAATGTTAAACCAAGGAAACAATAGAAATTATTTTACCTAGGGCAGAGATCAAGGGAAATATTAAACAATGAAAAATAATGAGTTTTGTGAAATAATGATACAATATACACAATTATAAGGAATCAAGGAGGAAATTCTAACTGAAAAACATTGTGATAAAAAAAAAGCAAAGCAAAACATGCAGGTGGGCATTGAGTTGTGACAGAAAATAACTACTTGAAATAAATCACTTTTTCAGGTCTCCACAATTATGAGAATACTATACCTACCTTAAATCTAGATATAAACATCTTCATGTGCCCTTTAAAACCACCTGGGAAATACTCATTTTGTAAAGAAAAAGACTGAAAGTTATCAGTATCCATGCCCCCAGAGTTCTGATAGGACTGGTAATGCTCACAATTCTTCAGGATTTTGAGTTCTCTGCTTCTTTGTTTTGTTTTGTTTTGTTGCTATCAAGTGAACTATTTATTTACTATGTGACATAGCGGGAAATAGAATCTATCATCTTTAAAATTATATAGAGAACTGTAGTCTAAGTTTGAATCAGTAAATGAACATTTAAATTCTAGAAAGCTGCATTTGTTATTTTTATATTACTACTCTTGAAGCTAATATTTCAAAGAAAGAAAAGAGAGAAAGAGAGAGAGAGAGAGAGAGAGAGAGAGAGAGAGAGAGAGAGAGAGAGAGAGAGAGGAGAGAGAGAGAACAAGAAAGAGGTGATGAGGTGATGGCACGTAGGAAGGAAGTAAAATTCCATCCTATATGCTGACCATGAAGCTCACCTTGTCACATGATTTCACTGACCCATGCCTATAATTCCAAGATTTAGGAAGTAGAATAAAAAGGAAGAAGTTCATGGTCCTGTTCATGTACATATTGAATTCAAGACTGTCTTTACTACATGATCTCTCATCTCAAAACAAAAATGTGTTATGCTAAATAAAATAGTCATTCACTATAATCATAAATAATATTCATAAACAAATGAAATCCTCAAGGGACAAATATAGGAAGAGTTTTTAGTTACAGGATTAGAAGCTAGTGACAGTTAAAGTTACAAAGTCTTTTGCTTAGCAGAAAGAGATTTTATTTTTTTCCATTGCCATGGCAGGATTTTAGGAGAACAAAAACTCATTATTTAGGACTAACAACACTAAAGCCAGTAAAGTCCCCTTTAAATCTCAATTAACACCTGGGATTTCTTCCCTTCTGGCAGCTGAAATTTAACTAGAATACAACAGCTTCTATACACAGAAAAATATCAACAGGATCAAGGGGAAATAAACTCAGAATGTATTTCTAGACCTTAGTCAACCCCCCCCCCTTTTGTTCTAACCCCAATGTGTTGACTTAGATTCAATTATATTGTGAACTATATAAAAATCTTGTATATTGCAGGCAGTATTTTACAAATCACTTTAAATTCAACTTTCCTTAAAAACCTCATGATGTATGTGATTTTCCACATAAAGTTTCATATTCATTGCCACTAGGTTGACTCATACAATCCCCTTGGAACAAAGTCACTATGTCATTGAAAAATATGTGACATTGTTTTAAAAATACCTGGACATTTCTTTTATTTCTAATTTTTAATTGTATAAAAAATTATTAAAAATAAATCTATGCCCACCATATTTAAGTTTCTGTTTCTACAAATTTATAGAATTCTCTCCTGTAAGTTAATTTTCCACAATTGCTAAATTATTAAAAATTAACTGTTAAAAATGCTTGGAACAATACAGACAAAAGAGAACATTGCAGAATAATAATTAGAATGCTTTATAAAACACCAACAATAGATCCATAGCATGACCAGGATGTACCAGATCACTGAGACACCTCCAAACACATGTGTATTTCCTACAGTACTATTTTAAAAGCTAAGTTATATATCCAACTTACTTGATAAAACACAGGTCTCAAGAGGAGAAATGTTTCTGGTTAACAGAATGGAATTTTCAGACATGAATAAGAATGAAGTCATTGGGTTGCTGAGAGATGAGTGCAGGAGATACAATCATATTGAGAGACTTCAAACTCTTGGAAAATCTTATCTCATGCTTTGTCTTAGTTGTGATTTCTAGGTTTTATACAAACACATAAGTCACACTTATGTATATAAAATGAAAATAAACATTGTCTAAAGAAGTAATGGAAATAAATAGGAAGGGAAGGGATAAAGAGTGAATGATAGGTAAGAATTTGGTTTGAGGTGAATACGACCCATATTCAATATATACTTTGGTGTTCTTTATTTAAGAAATAATATTGAGCCAGGCGTTGTAGCACACGCCTTTAATCCCAGGACTCGGGAGGCAGAGGCAGGTGGATGAGTTCCAGGACAGCCAGGGCTACACAGAGAAACTCTATCTCGAAAAACAAACAAACTAACTAACAAACAAACAAACAGAGATAATATTGAACTACAAATATGTGTTAATATGAGTACTTTCTTTTGAAGACCTTAAAAATGCATATATGCACATGTTTACTTTCAAGAAATCTCCCGCTGGGTGTGGTGGAGCACGTCTTTAATCCCAGCACTCGGGAGGCAGAGGCAGGTGGATTTCTGAGTTCAAGGCCAGCCTTGCAAAGTGAGTTCCAGGACAACCAGGGCTATACAGAGAAACCCTGTCTCGAAAAACCAAAAAAAAAAAGAAAGAAAGAAATCTCTCCTCTCCCCCCACCCACACTCACACTCACACAAACACACACTCACACACACACTCATACACACTTACACACTCACACACATATACACACACTCTCACATACTCTCACACACACACACACACACAGTTTGGCTCTTTTTTGTCTTTTTTCATCTTCAAATACAGCAATGATGCAGACCATCCTTCCACATTCATATCAACATCTTAGATGCTTATCTTGTGACATGCTTTTATATTTGTAAGAAGTTATAAGATGGTTTTATAACTTATATATTAAACAGGATAAACTATCTTAGTTCAAAAGGTAAGTTTAATTCCACTCACAATATTAATTTCTCTTTGACATATAACTGAAAATCGTCATAGGTCTTAGCAGAGAAATCAGTAGGTTTTGGACTCTGTTATCCTTCCTACCATTCCTTGTACCTCAGTGAACTCATCTGCACTTATAGATAAGCATAACTTATAAAATAATTAGAAGATTTAGTTAGACAATTGTTTTCCATAGCAATTCCCAGCAATGAACTGAGTGAAGTTGTAAGGGGTAAATTATAGATGACTCTCTCTGTTACAACTCTAGGGAAATAAAAGAAAATCCTAGTTCGTTGGATCAATATCTGAGTAAATACCTTAATCTTATTTATTAATTTCTTCCTTTCTCTGCTTCACGTAATTAAACATAAATTTTCTTGTTGCAGTTGATATCATTCATTTCATTAAAGTTGATTGTTTTGTATGTGCTAAAGAATATTTTTTATCTTAATCTATGCTTGAAAGTATAGCACACTCTCAATGATATTTTTCATATTTTATTATGTTCTACTAAAATATGTGCTTCAAACTTTTCAGTTATAGCTTACTACACAGTAATCGGGTTGAGAAATTTATTTTACCAATGTGTAGATAAACATGCATGTGATTGCCTACCATATCATTTCTTCATTGAACTATCTTTCCTTGTCTTCCCATATATTATACATAACCGTTAAAATTTTATTCACTATGAAGTAATTTAAGAAGCACTCACATAGCCATATTAAAATGAAATATCTCATGTATAACATAAGTGGAAGGATAGAAACCAGAAACATTTTTGACTTTAAGGATGCATGGCATTTGAATTTATTATAAAACTTTATTTTATTTTCCTAGGTAGTCATTCTCTGCTTTTAATTCTTTGGCAATAATATTAATAGACCACAATCAGACATTGGGATGAGTAAAAATGGTACCTACCAAGTTCTAATGTAAACACAACATACTTTAAGGTATAGACAATACATTCTTTACTAAAGTATGAACTACTGATAAGGATAGCTGTGAGACTCCTGTCTCTCAACAATACAGTTAAAAACAGGGTTCTTATGTAGAAATATAATTAGAAATCCATGGACTGATTATGAATTTTCAACAAGACCTCACAATTAGGTCAGGTCCTTGTTTGAAATAGATATGTATCTGGAGGTTTAGGAAAACAAATCTGAATATACACAGTTTTTATTTTTGTCAGTTTTCTCTATATGTTATGCCCCTTTGTTTGATAGAGGACAAATGTGAGGTTTTTTTAAATTAACATACCTAATGTTTATTTTATGCCTTCATTCATCTAAATGTATCCAATTTATGTTCATATCAATTTATTTGTAGCTAAGAATATTGATTAAGTGAGCAGATGAATAAGAGGAGTGATATTCATTAATAGCACAGTTTACTACAGATGCTGTGTGTTCTTACTCTATGCAGGTGAGACAATAGAGACAGTAATATTTACCACATATGGGTAAAGTATGATATGTAAGAAAGAAACTCTACAGAAGGAGTAAGAAGTAAGGAATGACTCTCAATTTAGATGTATTGAAATTCCCCTTTGAATTAGAGTGGCTGACTCATGCTCATCACATACTAACTATCACACAATGTCTGTCATGTAATGGCCATAAACAAAGGCCTTCAAAGAGTGGTCATCACACAATGTTCATCACACAGTGTCAATCACATGATGTCCATATGAGCATTTCCTTGAGAAGTAATACAGTCTTCCATTCATCATCCCAAACCTTGCTAACTTAGAAAATAATGGAATTGTTTGGCACTGTTATTCTCATGACTGACCATTAATGTGAATACTTTTCATTGCTTTCAGTTGGAAGTAAAACTAGAAAAATATTATTTAAGTTGATAGATACGGCCACAGCTCCAAAATTCTTAAGAATATAAACTTGCTGTTTAGACGATCTCATATAAATTCAATAAAGGAAAATAAATCAATAATTTAAAAACAACAGAAGAGGACACAATTCATAATTTTTATTTGAAAGAATAATTATATCTAATTATATTTATCTCATCTTTTTAAAAGTATATTGAATGAGTTTTTGAAACATTGGGTATTATTAATTTTGTGCTTCCTAAAATATATTTTTAAAATATACCAAAGATGCAAAAATGGATTTTAGCTTATATTTTTGTGAATATAATCTTAAAGCAGCAATCCTCAACCTGTGTCACAACTCTTCTGGCAAACCTCTATCTCCAAAACATATTTACATTACAATTCATAAGTATCAAAATTATGGTGCTGAAGTACCACCAAAAATAATCTTATAGTTGAGAGTCACCACAACTTACAGAGATATAGGAAAGGGTCTCAGCATTGGGAAGGTTGAGAACCACTGTCTTAGAGCCTGGTTTGTGTGCTTATTTATCATAACATTTTCAAAATAAATACATAATATACAATCATATAATTTTAATTAATTTAGCATAGAAGTAAAACAACATATTTAAAGTGAGATTCATGGTTACATCCTGACAATGACTAATGTGTAGCTATTACCGTAACTGTGAACTTTTGGCCATGCATGCTTGATGAATACATTTGTTTCTATTCCATGAGAAATATATCATTTAAGAGTTATAAAGTATTCCTAAAATGGCTTAGCCTAGAAAGCATCTGGTGACTGTAATGTTTTTTTTAAAGGTTTATTTATTTATTATATGTAAGTACACTGTAGCTGTCTTCAGACACTCCAGAAGAGGGCGTCAGATCTTATTACGGATGGTTATGAGCCACCATGTCCTTGCTAGGATTTGAACTCGGGTGCTCTTACCCACTAAGCCATCTCACCAGCCTGGACTGTAATGTTTAACAGAGAGAAATTGCCAGGNATATTTGTGACCTTTCTTCACTAAATTTAAGTATACTAAAGACTGTATAAACTATATCTATAAATGAATACTGATTTACTATAATATATTGCTACAAATATTACAGCAGGATTCATCATTCAAAATATTGTGTGACATTAATAAACAGACTTCACATGCCACCAGAATAGATGAAGAAATCAATTTATCCTCCTGATATATGTTTATCGCTTGTTTGGTACAGATAGTAACTTACAATGGTAAGAAGGCTGATATTGGATCTGTACTGCCCATACACTGCTAAAGTAATACCAAATGCAATTTTCTACACTAAAACCCTTTAATCTATTTTTTCATATTTTCAATATTTATTCTTGCCCAACTATACTGTACTTTTTATATTAATTCATGAAGAACTTTTTAAAATGTAATTTAATACTATTTACCCCCACCACCCACTCTTCCCAATAACTCCTCCAGGAATTAACCCTCACCTTCCTCCCTCCCCCAAATTCATGTCCTTTTTTTTTTTGTAATAACCTTCCAAGTCCAATTTGTACTGCCAATATTCCTTTTGGTATAAAAATACTTTTAGTCTTATTATTCTAATTTAAGGGTGGGAAAGAAAGATAATCATATTCTTACCTAGCATACACAAATATTGCTAAGACAGTGAAGTCAGAGGATAAAGACAAAGAAAAAAATAGTGGCTGGCAGAAAAAAATAGTAGCCATAAATAAATGTAAATGGTTTCTGTCGGTGTTAACTTTGCAATATGAAATGAATTATGCCGTGACCTGACACACCTGCATGCAAGGGTTGCCGCTGTCTTTCCCTTGATTGTGCTTTGCCTATAAAGAAGATGTAGGTGCAGAAACATATCTCCTCATGTTGGAGATAAGGTGAAGTGAGTCATTTATATCATAAAAGTCTCCATCATAAAAAAAAAAATGATGTACACAATATGAGCACATCCTGAAATTATTAGTTACATTACTATGTTCAATTATATTTGACAAAAATGCTTACACAGGTTGAAAGCACATTAGGTTTTTAATTAGAAAACTATAAGTAGAACTATTATAGAATTTGTATTTGAAATCTCCCACTTAATGATGATTCTCTCTATATGCTGCAGTTTATGCTACATTAAACTGTTTATGCATATAATTAGGACAATAAGAAGATGAATTTCTCCAGATGAAATGGCATAGAACTTTCCATTTATCCCAACTTAAACTTACAGCATGAATATGCACTCACCTTTGAAATGACTTAAAGTGAAATGTCATTTAAAAAATTCATGATCAAGAAAAAGTATTCTCCAAAATAACTTCAATAAGATAAGGATTATACAAGTCACTTTGTTGGATTAAATGAGAAATGTGCTCCATATGATCATATATTTGAACACAATTAATCCATAATTATTGATACTGCTTCAGGAGGTTTGGAGACTTGCTGGTGCAGGTAGGTCACTGAGGTGGACTTGGGGATTACACAGCCTCACACTGCTTTGCTTGGATCTTCTGCTTTATGCCTCTGAGTATGGATAGAAGCTCAGCTTCCTGCTCCTGCTGCATGCCTGCTCATTGCTGCTATGCCTTCCCACTGTCGTGGCTCCCTCTGGAACTGTAAGATACACCGTTCTTCTGTAATTTACCCTGATTGGTCACCTACCTAATCACAGAGAAAATTAACAAATAGACCACCCAAACACTGAGAGAACTGTTATTTTCCTTAGACTCATCCATCCTCTTGTCTGATTTTCATTCTTCCACATGTCTCCCAGCCTGCTACCTAAGTGGTTCTTAAAGCTGTTACCTCCTCTCCATCAACTGCCTCCCCGTAGGTCAGTTTGTGTATTAGCTCCTTCAGTTTCACTATCCAGGATATCCACAAATGTTCTTTAACATGAAGCTACTCTACTACTGTTCTGATATTACACCAACATATTATCTTAAAAACCCCTGAGATGTGGTCTCTTCTTTTCAGTCAGCTGTTAATTACACACTATTGTTTTTCAAGCATAAGACTGACAAGGTTAGTGAAGCCTTAGAACAAATCTGGTTTAATTTTGTCCATTGCAAGTACACAGAAAATTAGACATAATATCTGTCTACTTTTTCTAAAATATGTATTTTTACTGTGTGATTATGTCACTCGGGAAAGACTCATATATGTAGTTAAACTTAGAGGTTTAACAAAGCAAATTTTATTTGTAACTCATAGTATGTTCTCATAAATGTATTTCTTATATCATACAATGTATTCAAGTAAAATTGTGATCTAACTTTTCCCTTACATTAGAATGGACTCTCATCCATGATCACCCTGATTATTACAGGAAAAAGAAGATGAAATATCCCAGAAATTCATAAACTACATTTGTGACACAGTAAGAATTTTAAAAGTTCCTATATATTCTATCATAAATGTTTAATTTTTATTTAATAGAAATAACGTACTATTCAAGTCCATGACACTGACACTAACAAAATACTTTTTGATTACATTTTCTCTTACCATAAAAAGGATTGCAAATTTGTTAGCTTAAACTGTGTGAGGGTATCAGTGCAATTCAAAAGGACAAATATTCAGCCTAAATAAGCTACTGTTTTGTTCTGTTCTGCATTTTACAAGAATCAAATCAGAAATCAAACTTCTGGAATCTTCATAAAGTGTCTCTGGGTAAAGTAATACTTATTATTTCTTTTATTTTTTGGTAATATAATCACATCATTTTCTTTTCTATTTTTCCCCTAATAAGTCCTCACCAACAGAAAGCCTAAATATAAGCTGAACATGCAAAACAGGGCTGAACACAGATAACAGACATGCCAAAATGTACTGTAAAAAGGTCATGAGACACATCTCTATTCAAAGAAATATTGATGCTACAATCAGGAGAAAGTTTTCCCTAGACAGCAGCATATCAGTTGGTTATCAAGTACCAAATGGATGGCCCTGAAACTATTGTGTTTGTATATAAATGAAACATACACATATATATGAACACATATGAAACATTTAACTAAGCTGGCTGTAATTATGAATGTAGGAATATGTACATTTTATATATATGTAAGCCACAATTATGAAAATTAATCATTATGAACATTATAATAGCAAGTAAACGTCTGTCCCAGAAGCTGTGTCACTTCTGCATTCTGCACTCTCAATGGAGCAGACTGGAGCCTGGGCGACCCAGAGTGAAAATGTCTCCCTACCAGCTCAGGTGCAGATACATTTCTTAAGGAAAATTAAACGTTAAAGTAACAGCCATTTGTGAGACATGTACAGTTAGTTAATACATTCGTAAATAAATAAGTTTAACTAAGAGCAAATAAGAAATGAAATATTGTTGCATAATAATTGAAGTTATTACAAAAAGTAAAATTTTAAATTCCTGCTTTGACAGACCTGAATCTAGGAGACAGAGACAAATAAAACATTTGTAAGATGTTTAATATATTAAGAAAGTAAATAGAAAAGAGATTTCATCAATCTATTAATTTCTGTCTACATTTGTTAAATTAATATTGTGATTATATTTAGTCAATGGTTGCAGACTTTTATTACATATATTCATTATTTAGTTCTAGGAACTAAATGTTAGAGGGAGTGATTATTTCTTTTCCTTATTAAGGAGTAACTATTGTGAAAGTTAAGAGAACTAATCATAGTAGCACCAAAAAACTCTTGAGACTGCAATTAATATTTTATGTCTGCAAAGCAAAGCAGATTAAAAAGCAGAAGTGATCCACACAATGCTTCAGAAATACAAATTCTGAACTAATCGAACTGGGATCTCAGAGGCAAGACTACCCTTGTGAGGAGCCTCACATGAAATTGAAATGACCAGAGTCTTCTACCTGCTCAAAGCTGGCTGAGAATTACTACAGGAGTGTGTCATCCATGAAAAAGATACACTTTATATAAACATTATTAAAATCTAACCACCCTCCCTGTGTGCTCCCTAATGGAAGTTGTCTCTGAGTTCTGGGAATTTATTTATCTCCAAGTCCATTATTTGTACACCACGCCTCTTCTTTTCCATGTGTAAGTTTTACCTGGAATTGGCTTGCCTGAAAGGGAACAGCAGGAGATACTGGTAAAGAGAATACAGCTTTAATTACCAAAGACTCTACTGCACCTCATGTAACACAGTGATTCTGATCATTTTGTTCTCCAACTGTGATACAGTTAGCATAAATGTATTATTCCAGACAAAATGCAGTTATTATCCCATACCACTATATTGATCCAGTCACACTAAAAATTATGGGAACATATAAAAGGAAACCAAGGTGTTGAACCTGGAGCCTCATATTTCCATCGGGTATTCATTGGCTTCTTCCTAAGGCTTCTCCTGATATGCTTCTATAGAATAGGCTTCATGGAGCTCAATTTTTCTCGCTTTTCAATGTCTAATAAGCCTTTAATTCACCCCCGTGTTGAACAGTAATTTTGCTCAAGAGGGAACAACACAGGAATGACTGCTTTGGTACGCTGAAGACTCGTCCACTGCCTTTGGCTTATGTTGTTCATGGCAATGAGGCAGCTGTCAGTTGTTTCTTTTGTCTTCTGCAATGAGTCTCTTCTGCTTTTTGTTGCTGTATATTATTTTGAAATCACTGATATGTGCAATTTTATTATAAATGTTTATTTTGTAGCCAGAAAACTGTGGTCTAGTTTGTCCTTTGCACATGGCAATTTGCAGGTGTTTTCAAAAACCACAAGGAGAGTTTGCAAAGGAAAAATTATGTTTTTCTCAGAGATTTACCAATTTTATTTTAATGAAAAGAGGAAAAAGGACATGAACAACTTGCTGCTGTTATTAGAGGGGCCAAAACCAACATTGTTTTATTCTTTTCAATTTTTTTTTCTTTTTTAGAATGTAGAAAAAGATCACTCTTAGGTAATATTGGCATATATTTCCATCAGAACAAAAGACTAAGTGATCAAAATGTGAATTCACCAATGATTTTGTACTCAGAAGGATGTAAGTAACCTCATTTTACATTTTGGTTCATTTTATGAATCAATTCAAAGCATTAATGTCTCTATACTCTTGCCTAAGCAATAGAAAAGGCAACAGTACCACTCAGGGAAAGAAACATGAGTTGCGTAGTCCCGTATACACTGAAGGCACATGCTCTGATAATCATAGAGGTTAATGTCAACTCTAGACAGAAGGAAAGTTAATCTCCTTGAATTGTTATAACAAACAAGGGATGAGATTACATTTCCTTTTTACAGATCAGACAAGGTCTAACATATTCTTTGTGACTGTGATAAAACACTGTGAGCAAAGATGATTCATGGAAAAAAGTTTGCTTTAGCTTAGTGTTCTAGTGGGAAATTCCTTAATGATGAGGAGACATGATGATTGTTTATCATGGCAGAAAGCTGAGAGATCATGTAGGGGCTTGAGCGGGGGGTGGGGGTGAGAATCCCTGACATTTCTCTTTTTCTGGTTCTTTCTTGAAGGTAGCATGGGGGACGAGCATCAGAGGGGTCTTGTGAGATACTTAGGGTGGCTGTTTAATAATAAAATGATTACCTATCTTAGGTCTGAGTCAGTGTGCTGCTATAGCTAACCTACCAGTCTGAGTTTCTCTGAGGCCAGAACTTTCCGTCTCTGATATTTATCATCTCAAAGTAAAACAGAGAGGAATTAAGAAAAAAATCAAGCTTTCATCCATTCACTGCAGGAAAGTTTTCAAGGCTCTGACTTCCAGCCTGTTAATGAAAGTAACAGGAAGAAAAAGAGACACAAAAATCTCTTCCTTTCTTAATCTCGCTCTCTTCTGCTGTTCTGATGTAACAATAATAAGGTCTCTAATCCCAATACCTTTACTCCCCATGCTTTTAGGTTGTTTGTGTGTGTGTGTGTGTGTGTGTTCTTTTCTAGGAGAATAGATCACATGTTCTATCTAAGCATCCCCCTTTTATACAAAAGTTCATTAGAAGTTAAAATATAAATTCAAATCATAAGAAGTTTGTAACTGGGAATGCTTCTATGCATATCCATAAGAGTGCTTATCTGGCTTAACGTTCATTAACTGTCAGAAGCTCAACAGGCTCATTAAAAGTTATAAACCATATTTTTGTGACTAAGGTATTATTGAAGTTTTGTGTAGATAAACTCATTGAATTTTTTATCTTCTGTCCTTAGACCTATAGTAAACCCTTAGTTTTTTTTTTTGTTGTTTTTTTTTTTTTTTATGACCTTTGGTTCTACAAATTGTTCCACTCCCAAAGAAACTCTAAGCTGTAAATGGCTGCTTTCTATCTCAAAACCAATTAACTGGTGACACTTGAAGACTGACAGAATTCTCGTTGCAGTTTTGATATCAGAATGGACTTAATAGTAGTCCTGTCATAAAAACTTAATAATTACTAATATAATTTTAGGAATTCTTATAGGATCACCATTAAGAATTTAGGAATCATCTATTTGTTTATATAGTATCACTATAAGACAGTACATCTTCATTGTTCTACAGAAAACTACTCAAAAAGGATGGTCTAATACCTAGTGATTGTAATATGTATTTAATAGTAACAGGAAACACATACTAATAGCAGTAATCTTTTCTAAAATGTAATCTCCTTGGCCTTGCCTAAAGAATTAAAACCATCATAGATTTATAGTTCTTAGTCGTACCATCTCAGGAAGATCACCTGTTAGTGTTTAGTTACTCCTAGGTGGCTCTTGACAGATCACATTGTGAACTGCAAACACAAAGAGAGAGACAATATATATATATATATATATATATATATATATATATATATATATATATATATGGCTATAAATTGTCCATTGTCACCAACTTTTCAAATATGTGACTATGGGGAACACTATTATTCAAGACAAGACAGGATTCAAATGATTAAGTTATGTTCCAAAGAAATAGTGATCTAAGCACAAAAGTATGTGATCCCTAGAAATTTTGTGATGATTTACATACCTTCATTTTCTTTGGCAATACTTTTGAAAAAGTATTTCTCTTAGCATACAAAATAATTTAAAAACATTTATTAGGTTTTATTATAAATATTCTACAAAATAATTTTCTACAATTTGAGTCCAAGTTGTATGATATAGTTTTCAGTAGGTAAAAATCATGTTTAACATTTTTAATTCATGATTGGAAGATTTTTAAAATGCACAGTGAAAAAAGACTTATCAAAAGTTATATAAACAATAGGAGAAACATTTTGATTATCTAAACTTATTGAATACATTTCTTTTTTAATAGTTCAAATTTTCATGATGCAATAAACAAAAATTGAGGATTACTACCCCCTCTTGGTATTATAATCCAATTTTGGAAATGGTCAAATATTATGTTTGTAATCACAACTAGCTTACTAAACTTTGCACTGTACACTGCTTCAATTTATAGTTGCATAAATTGCTGTGCTTAAATTTTTTCTTGTAGTTCAATGTAATTATCTAAAAGAAAACATGTTCATTATATATTAACTAATAATTTAGTAATTAAGGTTAATTAACCTGATACGGATGCTGCAGTTTCACCACTATGCAGTATCCATTTCATCTAAAATTGGGTCTTGTTTCCTTAGAAAATTTAATGTTGTCTAACTATAATTGTAATTGCCGTGTGGCAACCAGTAATCCTTCCTTACCTGTTAGCTTGCAATGGTGATATGGAATGAACAGAAAATGGTGAAATTAATTATCTTAATCAACATGCAATCAATAATAGCATGACTATTATTATGAATTGAACTTATTTCCCCCCAAATATTAGAGTCCTTAGCTAATGTGGTGATATGAAGATTGATGCTTTTAGTAAAAGGATGAAGACTCTTTGTGTGCATACATATGTAATTATGTGTGTGTATATGTTTGTGAGTATACAGACACAGGTTGTGAACCAGGTTATTTGTGCACAAGTCAGAAATCAACCTTGAGTATCATTCCTCAAGCTCAATTTATTCTTCTGTTTTAAAATAGCAGCTTTCTCATTGGCATGGGGTTTTCTTTTTTCTTTTTTCTTTTTTTTTTGTGGAAACAACATATTATTTTTGATGCAGGTCATTGAATAGAGTCCAAACATAAATTTTGACATTAAGTTACACCTCAGACCTAAATAAACTTACTTTTATTTTATCTTATTAAAAATATTTTTTCATAAAATATATTCTGATTAGAGATTTCCCTTCTCCTACTCTACCCCAGGTCTTTCAAACCTCCTCTCCCATCCAGTTCCACATCTTCTGTCCTCTATCAGAAAACAACTAGATATTTAAGGAATAATAATACAATATGATAAGAAAAATCAAATATGAGAAAACAGACAAACAAGCAAAGGATCAACAGAACAATGACAAGGAATCCATACAGATACAGAAATTCAACCAGATGTGCTTACACACACAGGAATTCCATTAAAAAGGAAGCCATAATGTATATACAAAGGATTTGTAATGTAGGCAAATTTTTCCTGATTGAACATTATGAGACAAAGATGCTCTTAAGTTTTTTTTTTTTTTTTTGTCAGTAATATACTGTTGGGCAAAGGGTCTACAGTTAAAAGTGGGTTGTTTCCACAGTGAGACTCCCATGGAGAAAATTATATTTTAATTTGCAAGTAGTGGTTCAATTGGAGATAGATTCTGTGTCCACTTCTCTTTTCATCTCTAGGACTTCATCTGATGCAGATCTGTGCAGTGCCTGTGGATGCTGCCTCTTTTTCTAAATTCATGACTGCATAGATCTTGTAAATGTAAGGGCTTTGCTTCCTTGATGTTTCCAAGCCCCTCTGTCTCTTACTATCACTATTTCTTCCTTCTTTTCTATGTGATTCCCTGTGCCCTGAGGGGAGAGATTTGATGAATGCATTTCTTTCATATCTGTGTGTTTCAAAGTCTCTTACCCTCTTCATATTGTCTCACTGTGTGTCTATGTATTTCTTCCCATCTGTTATAGTCATATATGATTATAGCAGAATGTCATTAGAAGTATTTTTCCCCTTATCAGAATAGTATTATTTAACTTTTCCCCCTGGGTACCTGGCCTATCTTTTCCTAGGTTCTTGAACACTTGAGCAGTACTGAGTTTGGGTCCCATTTCATGAAATTTATCTTACATCTAATCAGATATTGGTTGGTTACTCCCTCAGGGTTTCTGTCACTATTTCAGTGACAGGTTAGTAGTAGAGTGAAGGATTTGTAGCAAGATTGTTATTTTCCTTTTCCCATTTGTTGCTGGATTAATGTTTCTCTACACAGTTCTTTACCACTATTTTTGAAATCAATCTCTAAGTATCATTTTAAATAGTTGATTATTTCTACTTTTTTACTTTAAATTTTAAAATGAGACTAATTTCTGATATTTTTCTTGATACCAACAAACTGACTGTCAAAGTTAGGTTTTTAATTCTCATTAGGTGTGAAGGCTTATACTAGTTATTGATAACTCTGAGAGACCTTGGCTCTGATTGGACTCCTTTATATGATATTTGATTTCCTATACCTGAGGAACATGGAAAAATGAACAGATACTAGCTGTACAGGGTATATCCAACTAACACTCAACACTCCCTGAATGTGGACAAACACACACATCTTCATAAAATTTAATGGAGGAGCTGGAATGGGTACTATAGTAAAGGGGGAGGAGACGGGATTTTGCTAATGCCTATATAACTCCACAGTTATGTGCAATGTGCCAAGATGTTAAACGAAAACTTATATGGAATTCAGAGGCATTTTTCTTTTACATAGCTGAAGTTTCAAATTTCTTGTTTATTTTATATAGATTGTAGATCATCTCTGATTTAAATTATAGGAAAATGTTAATTTTATATCTACTAGATTAAGAAAAACAGATTTCTCAGGAACAATCCCTGTGCTATTATTTAGCCTCTTAGAGGATAAAAGGAGAACACATAATAAGTGTATAAGATGGTGTGGAGATAACTGATGTTTATTGATCAATAGCTGTTCCCAAGACTTCCAAAATTCCCTATCACTTTCGTGATGCATGTGCCTATGCATTACCTAACCTGGATGTAGTTAAACTGCATGAATCTAATGGAACCATGTACAGAAGGATAATTTTTATTAAGATGTGATATTTTAGATAAAAGACAAGAACATAGATAGCACTGTCCAGCCAAAGCCACTGCAATTATTAGCAGAAGAAGTGAAATCCCACCAAAGTTAATATCCATCCCCACTGAACACAAAACAGAAAATCAAAATTAGAGTTCAGTATATCTATAAGAGCGTTTTGAGTAATGAAGCTACAAAGCAAAGCAGGGGGTAGGTAATAAATTCTCTTGGACGTGTTTTAAGCAGTAGTGAATAACTTGACGAGACTGATGCCATGGAGACATCAAATCAATAAGAATGTGCTCGAAGTCATTCAAGAAGAAGGCACAGTGCTGGTCTAATCTAGTGAAAAGGAAGAACGATCAGAAACAGAACTCCCAAGATCTAAGAGGTGACAGAAAATTATGCATGATAAAAACATAGCCTGTGAATGAAAGAAAATCAGCTACAAACAGCAATGTTGTCACTTAATTTTCTTTATATATTACCAGAGAGCTTTAATATCTCTAAGTCTCAAATTATGTTGGAAATTTGAAATAATGGCAATACTTCTCTAGTACTTACAAAAGTATCTATCTGGACTTTGCATTTGCTTTCTCATCTTTAAAATGTATGTCATTTTCATAAAGAGAATGATGTGGTACTTTCTGTAAAATGCTTGGCACAGAACCTGGAAAAGGTCTGTAAGCACAGTAACTATCATTCTCTACATTCTCTCTACCAAAGTATTTGTTGGGTGTGCTAATTAGATAAAATTGCTTTCATACATAAAAACATTATCATGAGGCTTTTTTTAAATATTTAATAGTAGAGACGACAACTATTTAGTCCTTTAATCAGAATTTATGATACAATAAAAATTAACAATTGATTAAAAACTAATTTCCTAATGTATAAGTGATATCCATCTCTCCAAATGGGCAAAGAATGTGAAGATATTTGTGTCCCATATAAATGCTCATCAAAAGGTGACGGCTGAGGAGTTCAGTAATCAAGTGCATAAGATGTCCCACGGACAGTCATCCTCTTTTCCCAGCCATCCCTGTCATTGCTCAATGAGCACATGAACAAAGTAGCCATGGTGGCCGAGATGGAGGTTATGCTTGGGCTCAGCAACACGGACTTCCACTCCCCGTGGCTGACCTGGCTACAGCTGCTGCTGAATGCCAAATCTGCCAACAGCAGAGATCAACCCTGAGCCCTGGATATGACACCATTCCTCAAGGTGACCAACCAGCAACCCTGTGGCAGGTTGACTACATTGGATCACTTCCTCCATGAAAAGGACAATGTATTGTTCTTACTGGAGTAGATAGTTATTCTGGTTATAGATTTGCCTTTCCTGCACATAATGATTCAGCTAAAACTACCATCTATTAACTCACAGAATGCCCTATCCATAGTCATGGTATTCCACACATTATTTCTTCTGACCAAGGAATTCATTTCACAGCCAAAGAAGTGTGACAGTGTGCCTATGATCATGGAATCCATTGGTCTTACCAAGTGCTCTATCAACCTGAGGCAGCTGGTCTGATAGAAAGATAGAATGGTCATTTGAAGATGAAGTTACAGTGCCAATTAGGTGGCAGCAGCATGGAGGGCTGGGACAGAGTTCTTTAGAAGGCTGTATATGCTTTGAGTCAACATCCGATATATGGTATTGTTTCTCCTAGATCCAGGATTCATGGGTCCAGGAATCAAGAGGTGGAAAAGGGAATAGTTCCACTCACTATCACTCCTAGTAGCCCTCTAGGAAAATTTTTGCTTCCTGTTCCCCAACTGTAGGTTCTGCTGGCCTAGAAGTTTTGGAAATGCTCCTACCAGGAGTCACAACAAACATTCCATTAAACTGGAAGCTCAGGCTTCCCCTGGTCATTTTGAGATTCTTATGCCCTTAAACCAACAGGCTAAGAAAGGAATATCAGTGTTAGGAGGGGTGATAGCTCCAGATTACCATGGGGAAATTGGATTGCCTCTCAACAATGGAGGTAAAAAGGATTATGTCTGGAGATCCAGAGATCCTTTAGGGCGTCTCTTAGTATTACCATGCCCTGTGATTAAAGTCAATGGAAAACTACAACAGCCTTATTCAAGCAGGATGACAAAGGATGCAGACCCATTACGAATGAAAGTATGGCTCCTCCAGGAAAATAGCCATGACTTGCTGAGGTACTTGCAGAGGGTGGAGGAAATACAGAATGGGTTGTAGAGGAAGGTAATTATAAATACCAGCTAAGACTATGTAATCAGTTACAGAAACAAGGATTGTAACATAATATGAATGCTTCTGTTTTATTTTGCTAAGAAGACATTTATCTTCCTTCCAATCTCTTTAACATCAATTGGTATTTAAGTTGACATACTAAAAGAATGTTCCAAGGAACATTGCACAATTGTAAATTTACAAATGTGTTTACAGTTGTACAAGGAATAGTTATATCATGTTAGATGCATTCATGACCTTGTTATTGTTTTGTGTAGACATGAGATCTTATTTGTGTTAAGTTGACAAGGGGTGGATTGTAGTGGCTATTCCTGGTTGTTAACTTTACTGTATCTGAAATGAACTACAATCCAGAATTGGAAGGCTCACCTGTGATCCTGATCTTGAGACTGGGAGATACAAGTTTCTGACCTGGATCTTGACGTGGATAACTTGATCCATAGTGGCTATGAATCCTAGCAGACTAAGGAAAGGAGATCTCTGAGTTCAAGGTCGTTTGGGACAAAGCAAGTCTCAGATCCAGGCATGGTGGTACACAACTTTAATCTGGGTCATGCCTTCTGCTGGAGACCTACATAAGGACATTGGAAGAAAGAAGACTCTCTCTCCTTCGCCTGCATGTTTTGTGGGACTGAGCAACTGCTAGACCCTTGGACTTCTATTCACAGCTGCTGCTGACTGTTGCTGAGAAGTTGGCGTACAGACTGTAAGTCATCAACAATTCCCCTTACTATATATAGACTACCCATAATTTCTGTGACTCTAGAGAACCCTGACTAGTACAACCTGCATCTGTGCCTTGGTTGTAACTGAGTTGGTCAGTCCAGCAGCTCTCCTGTCCCTGCACGATTACAGTAAGCTCTCTCAGTTCATTCCCTGCTGCCTCTGGTGAGGATCAGGGTCTACTCCTGCTTCTCTCATGCTCTCAGGAGAGCTCAACCACATCCAGAGTACCAGGGCCATCACTATGCTACTGCTCAGTGGAGGTATGGTTCTCATTTTCTCAAGTGCTGCAGTTGATGAGGGCCAGGACCAGCTCAAATGCTCTCTTGACTACCAGGCTGTCGTTCCTGACTGCCTCAGGTGGCAAGGGATTGAGGGAAAAAGTACATCACTTCTGTCACCAAGTCACTACATGTGCCAGGACCAGCCCTGACATACTCAAGCCTTTGGGGGAGGCTCATCTGCACACCTACCATTTGCATCAGCGGTGAGTCCTGCTTGGTAATGTGGAAGGGATATGACATGGTCTCCTGCCCTTGGAACAGAACCATCAGAGCATGGGCCTCCAAGAGGTTTGCTGGTCATGAGGTTTACTTGTGCATATGTTTATGTATGTATACACATATACATACATACATACATACATACATACATACATACATACATACAAATGTGTGTGTCTGTGTCTGTGTGTCTGTGTGTGTCTGTGTGTGTATCACTTCATGCTTCTCTTTTGGGAAATATTCTCCCTGTCTAAGGTGATCAGGGAATGCTCTGGCAAGGTTAATGACTCTGTGATAATAAGAAATAGCACAATTCTAAGAGGCAAAGGTGTGTCTGTGTCCTTATGAAACAAGGTAAATGCTGAGAACTTTAGGACAGCCCTTAAGGCTGGAAGAAAGAATTCTGAAAACATTAGTCCTAGAATATATAATTTCTCAATTCTTCAAAATATAAGAATGCAATATAAATTGTATAAGGTACTTTGCAGACCAAAGAACAGTGAGCCAGCATGTCAGAATAACACAAAGGCAGGCAGAGAGTTTTGGAATTGCTAAAGAGGTGTCTGGAATAGCAGAGCTATCTAGAGAATATCTCTGGAGATCTCCAGAGAAAGCTGTCTCAGGAAGGACATAAGCCATAATCTTGAAACCCATGATTTGACTTTGAGTAGTGCTTTCTGTGCTCCAAGACGCCCCTTCCTCAGAACACCTCTTGGGGCTGAGGCAGGTCCTTGGGAGGTTAACTCAACTATGCTGGCTAGGCAAGGTGCAATGCCCATTCTCCAGAGTGTTTTAGCTACTGAGGGGGTAGAGCCAGTTCTGTGCAACCCTTGTTCATTAACATGGTCCCAGGCGTGCTAATCCCTCAGACCAGGGATGTGTGCATTGTATCCGCCATGAGCATTGACATTGCCCCCTGCTGCTGCATTGGCCATGGACCAAGTCAGATATGGCCTGCAGCAGTTAATCATAGGCTATATGACCTGTGATTTACCCATGGCAGGGATGGCATCTCAAAACCAGCTATTCCTTTCCTCCACCTCCTGTGTCTCCAGTTCCACTTGTCTTCATAAAGCTCAATCTGTCCTGTTTCTCCCCAATCTTTCCACCACATATTTATACATTGTAGTTCCTCTTGCCTTGTCTTCTGCCTACCAACAGTAGCATAGTCAGTGGGTTTCTAGATGTCCTCCACCTGTCATTACTGCATGCTGTCAGTTGGGTGTCTTCTGTCCCCCTGTTCTGTAGGGCTTCAAAGTTCTACTTGTTTCCATGTTCAGGAATCCGATAAAAACACTGAGTTAGAAACCAATACACACACACACACACACACACATACACACACACATACACACACATACACGCACACATACATACACATACACATACACACACACATACATCCCCTCACACACACACATACACACACACACACATACACACACACACACACACACACACACACACACACACACGATCTGGTACAGATCCACCTAAGCCTTGTGCCAGTTGCTTCAGTGTCTTTGAATTTATGTGAACTTTGTTCATGTTAAAAAAGAGAGAGAGAGACAGAGACAGAGAAGAGACAGAGAGACAGAGACAGAGAAGAGACTGGGATGAAAGAGAGAGACTGAGACTAGATGCTAGATTAAAAGGCAACAATCAAACTGTAACTTATACCTGCTGTAAGATGGAAAGTCATTTTTTTCCAATAGAATGATTTTGGGTATATCAACCATGCTATAACAGGTTTTGTGTTCAGAAATACCTGGCCAAAATATAATAAGTTTCAAAGGTATTTTGTGTGTTATCAGTCACTTTATAACAGGTCTTATGTTCAGAAATAGCTGAGAAACATATAACAAATTTCAAAGGTTTTTTGTGTATTTGTTTTTTTGGTTACAGTTTACTTAATTTTTTTTCTTTTGAGTAGAGTTTGCTGTATGCTCTTTCTGTTTGCTTTTGAGAAAGACCTGAAAGTCTGGTGAAAAGAGAAGGAAGAGGAAGAGGAAGGAACTGGGCAAGAAGACTATGATCCAAAAATATTTAAATTCAAAATTTGTTTTAAATGAAGAAACATAAATAAACACAATAAAAGAGTGTTATTTCTATTTTAGAGCTTAGAATGGTAATAAAGCAGAAGATTTTATTAACTTATTAAAATAAATGTGTTTTAATTTTGTAATATGGATATTAATGACAAAATTTTGAGAAGAATATGGTTACAGATAAATTTACATCTAAATACTGTTGTTATAAAATGGAATAAAAAATTCTCTCTCTCTCTCTCTCTCTCTCTCTCTCTTTGTTTTTTTTTTCTTTTTTTTTTTTTTTTTTGCTTAGATAGAGGGGAAAATTATAAGCATGCATTTCCTAACATTCATGATTCCTTGACAGTTTCTCTGATGTCCATGCCTAACTTAAAAGACATGACTTCCTCTCTATCTCTAGTCTACCAAATAAGGCAGGATTTTCATCTTGCCTCAGCTCTTCTTTTCTCTCCAATGCTAACAGTATAATATTAATGCTCTGTCTAGGACCATTTTTAAATTTGTTTATTAACAAGACTAAGAATCAATCAAATTAGTAAAAGAAAATGAAAGAAAGAAAAAAGAATAAAAGGGAGAAAAACAACACAATTCCCAAGTAACATCACAAAGTTGTAATTATTCTCACAAAAGATTAAAGATGCTTCAAGTCACACATCAGTTTTATTTATGATGACTTAAAAGGCTCCAAAGTTTTCACTTGAGCTGAAAATGAAGAGCAGGTTTTAATTTGTGAAACATACTTGCAGAGCAAAGCTTAATGATGGATAAAGAATGTACATGAAATTACATTTTATTATAAAGTTGTAAAATATTTGATTTTGGGCTCCTTCATGCATAAATAAAATCTCAAGGTTTACTACAAACTCATTTTGCTAAAAATGACCACAGATATCTGTCACCCTAATCTATTGCCTCAGTTAATCTCTTGTGACTTTTCTTTGAAGTTATTTAACCTTTGGTGACTATGAAGGTTTTACATTGCTGGAAATAGTGACCAGTAATTCCTCTTACTCTTATAATGTTAAAATGATACTAGTACAGGAATGTATTTGCTTAAAACCTTCACAAAACTTATCCTGACAAATCATTCTATTTTATGAATTATATTGTCAACCGCCCCATGCCTTGCAAATTGTATCCCCATAAATATAAATATACAAAGAGTATTTGATGTTTAAGGGAGAGGAGGACTGACTCACAGTGTCAAACATTGCTTTGATTTTAAATGAATAAAATGCACTGTGGTTTTATGTCACTCTCTGTGTGTTCACTGGTTTGATGTCCGTTGCCATGCATCTGACTTACTTTGCATGTATTAAATTACTTGCCTGGGGATTAGAATTTGAATTATGTGCAACTCATCAAGTCAACTCTCCAGTTTGCAGATTAATGGAAGCTTCCCATGGTGTTTCCCAACAAAACATCACAAGATTGCCTTCTGATTATTCCTAATTGATACATACTTAGTTCTTTCAAACTTTTATTGACAATATGAGCCTAAGTAGAGTACAAGAGTGTTGCTGGTTATGAATATAGATCATCACTCTAGTTACCAAAGTGCATGAATTACTCATGGATAACTTCTGCTTTTCCAGAGTGCCATGAAAACTATAGGTTCAGAAAAAATGTAGAACAGAAAAATCCTTACTTTCCATAGGAGATAGAGAAAATAAAAATGAAAGGTTTATTAATAAACTCAAACTATAATATCATTAGAATCACAGGTCCATTGGATCTTGTTGTTTATCATAACTTCTACAGGAACTTGAAAACTTCACTCTATTCATCACCTAAAAATTTTTAGGAAAAAGTGACATAAATGTTACATTCTGTTATGTTATGCTATATCATGTTATATTATATTATGTTAATAGCACCTAGAACAATAATGGTAAGAGGCGAGTTTTCATGGGATTGAGACACTAACATACTTCTCATCCTGCATTCATATTTGTTTCCATCATTCACCAAATCAAACTCTTCAAATGTGATCATTGAGGATTTAAAAATACTGTTCCGAATACAGAGTGAATTTATTGACTTTGTCACAGGGACTTATTTCATGCAGATTACAGATTTTTTTTCTCCCTTGGGATTATTTCACAGGAAAGAAATGGAGCTCCTTCTATTCCTTGTAATGGTATGAACATAATCTATGTCAAAAGCCAACTTATTCATTTTACAGGATACTCAGGCAATCAGATATGTTGTAAATAAGGCTTAAATCAGATAACATGACCTGCAAAAGAAAAATCAAAACCTGTTCATTATGAGAGGTCTGAAATTCAGTTGCATTTCTTAACACTGTGAAGTTTGGCTAAATCACTCATGTATCTGTATATGAGTTTTTAGAGATCTTCTCCTTTTGAAATAACAGTGCATAGGACCATTAAATACGTCTATAATCCATTGAGCTGGAAACTTAACACTAAATCGAACTACAAGTACTTCAGGGAGAAAAATATGAAGAAAAAAAAAAAAAAACCAAAAAAAGAAAAACCAAACAAACATGTTTTCTCAAAGAATTCTCAACTGAGGAATACCGAAGGGCTGAGAAGCACTTGAAAAAATGTTCAACATCCTTAATCATCAGGGAAATGCAAATCAAAATAACCCTGAGATTCCACCTCACACCAGTCAGAATGGCTAGGATCAAAAATTCAGGTGAGAGCAGATGCTGGCAAGGATGTGGAGAAAGAGGAACACTCCTCCACTGCTGGTGAGATTTCAAGCTTGTACAACCACTGTGAAAATCAGTCTGGTGGTTCCTCAGAAAAATTGGGCATAGTACTACCAGCAGATCAAGCAATACCTCTCCTGGGCATATACCCAAAAGATGTCCCAACTGGTAATAAGGCCACATGCTCCACTATGTTCATAGCAGCCCTATCTATAATAGCCAGAAGCTGGAAAGAACCCAGATGTCCCTCAACAGAGGAATGGATACAGAAAATGGGGTACATTTACACAATGGAATACTATTCAGCTATTAAAAACAGTGAATTTATGAAATTCTTAGGGAAATGGATGTATCTGGTGGATATCATCCTGAGTGAGATAAGCCAATCATAAAAAAGTCACTTGATATGTACTCACTGATAAGTGGATATTAGTCCAGAAACCTAGAATACCCAAGATACAATTTCCAAAACACAAGAAAATCAAGAAGGAAGACCAACATGTGGATACTTCAATTCTCCCTAAAATAGGGAATAAAATACCCATGGAAGGAGTTGCAGAGACAAACTTTGGAGCTAAGATGAAAGGATGGACCATCCAGAGACTGCCCCACACAGGGGTCCATCCCATAATCAGCCACCAAACACAGACACTATTGCATATGCCAGCAAAATTTTGCTGAAAGGACCCTGATATAGCTGCCCCCTGTGAGGTTATGCCAGTGCCTGGCACATACAGAAGTGGATGCTCACAGTCATCTACAGAATGGAACACAGGGCACCCAATGGAGGAGCTAGAGAAATTACCCAAGGAGCTAAAGGAGTCTGCAACCCTATAGGTGGAAGAACAATATGAACTAATCAGTACCCCCAGAGCGCATGTCTCTTGCTGCATATGCCATCATTGAGAAGAGAGGCCCCTTGGTCTTGCAAATTTTATATGCCCCATACAGGGGAACACCAGGGCCAAGAAGTGGGATTGAGTGTGTAGGGGAGCAGGGAGGGGGGGAGGGAATAGGGGACTTTTGGGATAGTATTTGAAATGTAAATGAAGAAAATATCTAATAAAAACTTTTAAAAACTTGATAAAATTATTTCCTGAAGTATTTGTTTGAATATAAGTGTGGCAGAAAACTTACTGTTTTGGAAAATTTGTGGTCATGATTTGAGTTCTTTAATCATTATAGACATCTTCTGTCTATTTCTAATTATAGGAGGTTTGACAGACCTTGCCTTTGACGGAACAAAAAAATGTTTTCTTTTCTTTGTATTTATATTTATAGTTTTGACTGATGATGAAAAACTAAATTCTGAAAAAAATACCATAAAATTGCAACATAATACATCTGATTTTTATACTAATAAAAGAGAGAAAAATAAAATAAAATAGATGAAAGACAGCTCAAATTAAAGACTGATGAAACTTTGAGATAGGAAATTTCAATCAAAAATGTATTATATAGTTTATTTTTCTGACAATTAGTATTCTTTTTTAATTCTTTATTAATTTCCTTTGGCAAAAAAAATATCATGAAACTGCTCACAATTTATCATAAGATGTGTCCTTTCCTGATCTTTTATCTTCTCTGAATCCTCTTTCTCTTCTCTCTCTTCTCTCTCTCTCTCTCTCTCTCTCTCTCTCTCTCTCTCTCTCTCTCTCTCTCTCTCTCTCTCTCTCTCTCTCTNTCTNTCTTTCTCTCTCTCTCTCTCTCTCTCTCTCTCTCTCTCTCTCTCTCTCTCTCTCTGTATGATACTTTGTTTCATTAATAAATGTCCTTACATCCTTTAGGGTCTATACAACATTAAGGACAGAAGCAATGAGAACTGAGACTGGAGATAAGCTCACAGTAACTGCATGTTGCAGCTCATAATGGAGTTGCAATGGAGTCATTTGTGCTGATTTGACCTAGAAATATCCCATGTATGCTCATATATCTGAACAGTGTTTTTCCTTGTTGGTCATGTTGTTTCCAGAGGTTATTGAACTTTTATAATGCAGAGTTTTGCTGAAAAAAAATGCATCAGTGGGGCAAACTCTGAGAGTTTATAGCCCCAAAGCTTTTTTCAGTTATTTCTGTGTTTCTTGGTTGTAGTAGTAGAAATAATATCCCAGGTGTTCGTTTCAGCTGTCAGCTTTCATGGCATCCCAGTCACTATGGAATCTTAACCTGGAATATTAAAACAAAATAAACTTTTCCCTAAGTTGTCTTTGGTCATGGTATTTTAACACAGCAACAGAAAAGTACGCAATAAATCAATGGATGCTTTAATAGGCCTGCAATAAATATTTTGTTTGTGATTGTTCAACTTTATTATCAATCAAATAAGAAGAAAAGATCCTTATATTGTGACCTAAAATTGTCTTAGGTTAATTTCCTCTACAAAATACTTCAGAAATCCTTGAGCATGACACCATATTTTACTAATATTACCACAAATAAGAGCAATAAGAAGGTAACCTATAGTGTTTCTCTGTAATTATTGCCTGCAGCTTAAAACATTTTGAGATAATTAAATCATTGTGCATATAAAGAAAATCAGAACATGTAACTATTTTTTTTAATTAGGCAAAGTCCAGATGCTCATGTAACTAGTGCAATTATCCAAAGGTTAGAAGATCCATTCAACAGATTTATTGGAGGTTATTGACTCAAACATCCAAATAGTAAGTTTTTAGTGTTCATGTATTTCTTTTTCTTTAATAATAGAACCTGTAGAGACCATCTCCAGTAGATAGGCATGGCCCATAGTCAAGGGATGGAGCCATCCACCCATCTCAAAGTTTTTAACCCAGAAATGTTCCTGTCCAATGGAAGAACAGGGACAGAAAAATGGAACAGAGACTAAAAGGAAGGGTCAGCTAGGGACTGCCCCACCTGGGGATCATGTCTGCAGACACCAAACCCAACACTGTTGCTGTGGTCAAGATGAACCTGGTATGGCAGTTCCTTGAGAGATTCAGCCAGCAACTGAGCAATGTAGGTATGGATGCTTGGAGCCAAACATCAGACTGATCTAAGGGGACCTGGTGGGGGATCTGGCAGAAGGACTGAAAGAGCAACCCTTTTGGAAGAACAACATAGGCTGGCCTGAATACCAAGATCTCCCAGAGACTAGACCACCAACCAAGGAGTGTACCTGGAGGGATCCATGTCTATATCTATATCTATATCTGTATCTGTATCTGTATCTGTATCTGTATCTGTATCTGTATCTGTATCTGTATCTGTATCTGTATCTGTATATGTATATGTATATGTATATG
>NC_034601.1:75134070-75137254 GCF_900095145.1 Mus pahari
ATGGTCTTACCTGATATGGAAGGAGGCCCTTGATCCTGTGGAGATTTGATACCCCAACTTATGGGGATGCTAGAGGGGTAGGATGGGATAGGGTAGGTGGGTTGGGGAGCACCCTCATACAGGCAAAGGGGAGTGGTGAGGGTAGATGTGGGATGGGAGGTTGGTGGAGGAGTAACCAGGAAGTGGGATATCATTTGAGATGTAAATGAATGGAATTATAAATAAATAAATAAATAAATAAATAAATAAATAAATAAATAATATTTAAAGGATGAATCAACTGTTCACATTCTTTTCCCAGAAAGAACAGACATTGCTTTAATTTTTGATACTGACAATGGAAACACACATCACTAGAGGAAATGAGTGCTAAGAACTAAGAATGGGTTCAAAACACTACATTACAAGTGGAATTGGTCACAAAAACACTTTTATATGAGGAAGAAAGCATTATGTTTAGCTGAAGTAAATGGTGTAACAAAATGAAGTTGGAATTATCTAATAGGAATTCAGAGAATTTTAGAAAGCAATGAACAAATTCCAATTCTTTCCCATGAACAAAGGTAAGTTCAGTGGAAAGTGAGAATTTATTTGAAGTATTGTGATATGTGTTAAAGTAAAGGTGGTACCATTGATATTTTTGTTTTACAGAAGGAAGGAATCTCAAATGACTAGATTAGTGGAGTTAAGCTCTATGATTTCATTTGCATTGTGGTGGTAAAGATGGTAAGGGATAAAAGCAGAGGTCAGAAGACTCTTAAAGACTCAAATGTGGGTGGGATTTTGGGGTCTCGCGTCTGCTCTGCCACAACGCTTGGCCTCTCAGGGCAGCAGGACATAGGAAATTGACCACCGCTCTGATGGTGGGGAGAGCAGTCTGAGGTGCAGGAGAGCTGGAGCAGGTTAGAGGATCCCTGGTCTTGCAAGGAGGCTGGGGCTGCCTGGTTCAAAGGCTCTTGGACACCCAGGCTCTGCTGGGTTCCTGGGAGGAGATAAGAAAGGAGTGGGGGCCAGCAGACTGGATCAAGCCCTGGGTCAGTGGAGGGGGGAAGGTCCCATGGGGATAGTCCTTGGCTTGAGGGATGGTGGTTGGCTTGGCTTGGGCTTGGCTTGGTGGTGGCCATAACTGGGAGCAGAGAGAGACCTTCTATGGGAGATGGATGGCAACTCAATAGGTGAAGGCCTTCTCCATGGCTCTCCATGGTGGATCCCAGGGAAAAGAAGCAGTTCACAGTTTTAAGGCATTTATTGTCATTGAGGAAAGTGGATGAGTTAAACCATACCCACTTCACAGGATGAGCCTGAGGTTAAATACCTTTTGCAGGGAGGAGTGTATGAGAAGGAAAGTTTATTGGCTAAATCCTACAGGCCTTTATGTACCTTATTAAAATGGAGATCTGTCCTGAGTCTACCTGACCACAGGTCATGACCTCTACCTGTGGAGGTATTTGAAGCATTGCCCTTAAATGACTGATGGCCGCAAATCTATGGAGGGCTGAGGCTAGTGACAGGAGCCTGATGCCCTCTGGAACAGGTGAAATGCCTCCAGTGCCTCCAGTGATTTCCAAGCTTTAGCTCAACTGGTAGCAAGGTTACCTTACATGGTCCTACACTCAAACACTAGAATATTTAGTGAGAACTAAATTTAAGTAGAAATATATTGTCAATAGACAGACTGATGGAAAATGAAGAAGCATCAAATGTACTAAGGAAGAAAAAATACAAATATTAAAAATATAGGCAAGGATATGAAAGCTTAGGTGTATTAATTCTCTTTCCATGGCAGAAAAATTGCCAAAATTTCTTTG
Source organism: Mus pahari (assembly GCF_900095145.1). Taxonomy (NCBI): domain Eukaryota; kingdom Metazoa; phylum Chordata; class Mammalia; order Rodentia; family Muridae; genus Mus; species Mus pahari. The sequence continues at coordinate 75,135,879 of NC_034601.1, forward strand.
TGTGATGCAATAAAGAATATTTAGTGTATTTTTTCACAAATCTGAAGGTTGAAATTTAAATGAGTCTCAGTGAACTGAGGGGAAGATGTGAGCAGGGCTGCATCTATCTGAAAGTTGAGAAGGGGAAATCCCTTCTCTTATCTATATCATCTTGGAGAAGACATCTCTGTGCCTTTCCTGATGTTATCACAATGCCCCTTTTCATCTCGACTGCTGCTTCCTATGCTGACTGATGCTTCTTGCCTGAACAGAGCATTTTTCTTACATCAGATACATCACAGAATCCAAGCCAGACTCTCCTCAGATCTCACACACAATAGGGCAAACCTGACAGGAAAAATGTTCCCAGTGGTGCAATAGTAGCATGATTGTTTTAGAGGCAGCAAACCACTCTCTTATTGAATTTGAAGCTCACTCATAGAGAAGAAATATACAATGGTGACTTATATAATGGTTATTGAACACCTGGGAGAACATATAGCTTTCATGTCAGAGGCAACAGGTGTGTAATTAATTCTGATACTAAGCTAAACAGACATGTACCCAATTTTGGTTTTATGTGTTTACATTAATATACATAGACTAGTGCTGCTCTCTACATTGGTCAGATAGTTTTGTTGTTATTGTTGTTGTTTGTTTGTTTGTTTTTGTTGTCTTTTTTCCTTTGTAGTGGGCAAACGTTAAAGAAGAGAAGCTGGGCAAATTGAAAAAAAATTCCAATATTTATGTATTAAGTTTTAATTACCTATTCCATTTTTGAGGGACCCATAGACATACTACATTTTCTCATTATGAAAGGCACAGAAATGAAGACAGTCGTGCAGGTATTTATGTATCAGGACTCTGTGTGCATGTTGAGTAATGGCATCTCTGGGTCCTGTGGTGGCTTAAGGGTCAATGCATTTGAGAATCCTCCATACTTATTTCCATAATGTCTTCTTCAGTTATAACTCCCTACCAAGAGTCAATAGGGTTGATCTTTCTCCACATCTTACCTGCATTTCCTGTGATGGTATAGTGTCCCTGCAATAACCCTATAATATAAACCAAGCTTTGTCACTTATGCATCTACTAGGAGAAATCTTTAAACTCTATCCTATCTCCTCTCAAAACACTGACATTTTTAACATAGGATCTTTAATGAAAGCAGACAGAATGTAATAACGATATCATTGATAAAACTTAATAAATGAAAGAGATATTGACGGATTGATTGACTGACTAAATGTGCAACTAGGTGAATAAATGACCAAATTCAAATTCCATATGCTGAAATGTGGGGAGCCGCCCTCACATTCGCCATTACAAGATAGCGCTGATGTCCTGTGCTCTAACAAACAAACAAGGCAGCTGCGCATGTGCTGGGTAGATTTCCA
>NC_034601.1:75137265-75151003 GCF_900095145.1 Mus pahari
TTCTCTTCTCTCTCTTCTCTTCTCCCCTCTCTTCTCTTCGCCCTTTGCCTGTTGGAAGCTTATGCTCTCCCTCTCAAGAGCATTAAAGCGTTGCTNCAGAAGGATCCTGTTTGTGTGCCGCGTCATTTCTTGCTGGCGGGAAGGTAGCGCGGGACACTGAAATGTACAATTAAGAAAAGAGTAGAAGTAGAATTTGTGGTTTGAAGAACATCTCAAAAGCTAAAACTGCATGGATGTAGAACTACCAACTTAAGTAAAATCAGGATTTTTCACTAAAAATCCTTAAAATTCATAGAGCTTGCATTGAAAATACCAGAAGGCTAAACACAGGTATAATGAGCTAGGAAGATGTAACATGTGGGGTTTGAATACATTATACTGTAATTTAAATGATGTAGTTAGAGAGTTTTATTTTCCCTATAGAGTAGGTAGCAATTTTGAGTTAGTTAGTGATCAGTGGTTCTTAACCTAATTGAAGGAGTACATAGTGACTGCTACCATTTGTTTCTTTGGATTTCTGATACATTGTTTTGTATGAAAATATTGACCTTTTACAAAACAATTTCACAACATCATATTTTCACTACTTAAATTTCAGCTAAGTGAGTTATTATTTCCAAATGATAAATAAATTTTATTATCATTTTGAGATTGTTTAGCTTAAACTGATATTGTTCAGCATATTAGGAATTCTAGTGAATTTGGACTATGTGTCTTTTCTGTGTTTAAAATCAGAGCAGAGATGTCTTTTTTTTTTTTTTATCAACCATATTGTCGATCATATAAATGGTTATCCTTTGCCTTCAGTTCATGTACATAAAATTCTGATTGATGCCACTGGGAGCCTTGCGTAGCTTTTTGAGAGTATTGAAGTTTGAAACTTTATGGTATGTTCAGAATATCTTTGAAGTCCATTTTCTGAGAAGAAATGCAGCATTTAAAAAGTAGTTCTTTGGGGCTTATTCTTATCCACCAAGAACTATCTGAGACTGCCTATTTAAATTCTGTGTTGAGCTGAGGTTGAAAAAGGTACAATATTGGTTGTAAGAAGCTGATTTCTAATGGATTCTTTCAGTTGATTTCAGCTCCTAGATTTATACCTTAAAGGCTCATGGGGAAAACCTTTCCGCATCTCTTGCTCAACACCAGTGTTCATAAATCATTTGACCTTACTTAATAATTTCAGGTATTTATTTTATTTATGACACTGTTATGAATTAAATGTGTCACCTTCCATCAACCAAACAAATCAGATCAACAACATAGATTTTAGTAAAAATTCTTTTAAATTTATGACTAAAGATGTCATGTTTCTTGTTGAATATCTTGATCAATAGCACCGTTTTGCTTCATACTCTTTTCTCATTGTCGTCAGTGGTGAGAATACAGATTGAATCACCATATTTATTACCCTATTATGCTCCCTGAAGAATTTTTATACTTTCTTTTTTTTTTAATCTTATTAAAACTATATCAACTAAGAAAACATCTGGAAGTTTTACCAAAAATACTACAGGACCTTAAAGACACAGCATTAACTACTACACAACTATACAAATATACATACTCACATACACACAGACATTCTTTTAAGATATCCCAAGTACGTGGTATCAATTAAATTGTAGTTACTATCAATTTTTCCATATAATTTACATGATTTATATACTATGAAATGAACATTCTATAACATACATTTTTATTTACTAAAATATTCTAAACATTCAACTGCTAAGTAAGTATATATAAATAACAATTACTTGAAATTAAACTAGTCAACAAATAAAATATTTGTTGTATGCATAGATACAGGTATGCATGCACACACACATTTATAAGAAATAAAACATAATTTTCACTGAAACTCATGTCACTCAGTACATAGATGTAAATCTCATCACCATCATATATTCTAAATTTTCTCTTTCTAACTTAGTCTCATTTTCATTTTGAAGCACGATTGGTTTAGGTCTAAATCTTGTATATCTGCATATGCTCATTTTGCTTATCACTGTTCAGACTTGGTGGGTGTTTGGATAGCTTATCCATGAGACATACTACCCTTCTCATTATGGCATAACCAGAGAAAATGCCCATTATACTTCAGGAACTGGAATTTTGTAGTTGGGAGAGAAGTCTATGTTCTGTAATTGTTGGGACCTCAGCATGAATCCACAGCCACCATGTACAAAGTCTGCTTGGCAGATGTTCGTATGCCTATTATACCTGAGTTGTGTGTGTGTTTGTGTGTGTGTGTGAGCAAAGACAGTAGATCCTGAGAACTTCTGTTAAGCAAGAGTAAATGACACAGTAAGGTTCGAAAAAAGTCTCAAGGTGTAGAGAGATAGTAGAAGATGCCCACTGTCCTTTGCTTGAACTGCAAAAACCACAAACAATAGAAACTATGTGAAACTCAAGGAGGAAGACCAAAGTTTGGATACTTTGCTCCTTCTTAGAATGGGGAACAAAATACCCATGGAAGGAGTTACAGAGACAAAGTTCGGAACTGAGACAGAAGGATGGACCATCCAGAGACTGCCCCACACAGGGATCCAACCCACATACAACACCAAACCCAGACACTTGCATGTGCCAGCAAGATTTTGCTGACAGGACCCTGATATAGCTGTCTCTTGTGAGGCTATGCCAGTGCCTGTGAAATACAGAAGTGGATGCTCACAGTCATCTATTGGATGCAACACAGGGCACCTAATGAAGGAGCTAGAGAAAGTACCCAAGGAGCTAAAGGGGTCTGCAACTCTATAGGAGAAACAACAATATGAACTAACCAGTGCCCCCTCAGAGCTGTGTCTCTAGTAGCACAGAATGACCTAGTCATCCATCAGTGGGAGGAGAGGCCCTTTGTCTTGCAAAGATCATATGCCCCAGTACAGGGGAATGCCAGGACCAGGAAGAAGGAATGGTTGGGTTGGGGAGCAGGGCAGGAGAAGGGTATAGAGGACTTTGGAGATAGCATTTTAAATTAAATGAAGAAAATATCTAATAAAAAATAGATAAAAAAGAAACTGCAACCTTTTAAATCTATGGAAAGGAAAAATGCCATACCAATAGTATCTCTTGCATTCATTGAAGAGTTGGTGAAAATAAAAAGGCAAAGTTCTAAAAATGTGAATACAACTCTCTTCCATATTGTAAAATTCACAGCATCAGCAGTGAACTAATCTATGTTTCATATTTATATGATCATAAGAATTCACAGGAAATAGTGACCAACATCATTTAGGGAAGAAATCATTAAGCATTAAATAAATTTCAAGACAAGACAAGAGAATTTCAGATTATAGCATTCAAAATCCTTGGATTTAAAGGCAAATCATCCAATACATGTTTTTTTTTTTTTGTTTTTTGTTTTTTTTTTTTTTTTTTTTTTTTTTTTTTTTTTTTTTTTTTTTTTTTTTGGTTTTTTCGAGACAGGGTTTCTCTGTGTAGCCCTGACTGTCCTGGAACTCACTCTGTAGACCAGGCTGGCCTCGAACTCGGAAATCTGCCTGCCTCTGCCTTCCAAGTGCTGGGATTAAAGGCGTGTGCCACCACCGCCCAGCTCAGTTTTATTTATAAATCTTGGAAGGGAATTGTATATGATGTAAAGGACTGGAACATCCTTGATCATGTTTCTGAGAGATGAGTGGTGTTCTCACAACTGAGGTTGCCATTGCATTGCTATTTTTTCCAGAGCAGAGGAAGTGAACAGTTTTTTTTTTCCTAGTGCAATAAATCATAAACAAATTGAATGTGTTATGATATGCAGATGTGACTCACCATACTCATTATTTTCTAGAAACAGTATTGTTTTGGCACAGCCAGATATTTCACAAAACTCTTTCTTCCAAATCCTCTCATCCTCTGGCTGTACGGGGCTGCACAGAGAAATCAACTTAAACTCATGCTCCTTCATTATTTTCTGTGACCTTAGAAAATTCGTTCATTACTTCTCAATATGTCTGGAGACAGTATCTTTTATTGGGAGTTTATTAAAGAAGATTTTGAGTTTTCAAGTAAGACGTGAGATAATTGCTTTCCTAGGGAAATGAAGAATTTTCTGTAACAATTGGCCTTATTAAAGGTGACTATCTGGTGGGGAGATTAAATTCTTGGTGATAGCTTTTACAAAAGCTCCGTGACATGTATGCATCTACATACTTAGGCATAAATAAGCATGGGATCATACTTAACCTGTACTTTTTAAACTTTGATAAACTAAGTGCAACATTACTTCTAAAAATAAGTGACATTATGTTTTAAATAGAAATTCCTACATTATAAGTTTAGTAAGGTGGAAAATTCGGGCATGTCATGTTCAGAGAAAATGAAAAAAATAATACAAGTTATGTGCTGTACAGAAAAGTAAGTAGAACATTGTGAAAAAGACATAAGGACAGAATGGTAGGGAAGGCATTCAATTCTGTGAGATAAAGATATAATTAAAACTATAAATTGCACATAAAATGGAATCATTTTATTTTTATTATTAATTACTTAGTTAATTCTCTCACTAATATATTAAACCTATAAATACCAGTACAATTCACCAAATTTTACAATTTTATAAATATTCATATGCTTGTAACATTCTGGTATCTTTGAGAATATAATTATGAATCCAATTTCAAAAATGACTTTAATATCTAAATGAACTAATGCAATTACTATTGGAATCATGATATCAGCAAGTATAAAACCCAAGGCCAGATGTATAATGAGCAAAATAAAATGTAAAAATATTAAAAACAATTGGAAAATTTAAGATACATGTAAGAATATAAATGTTGGCAATACTTATGAGGCTGCAAGAAGATTAATGACTGCATTTAGATTATTCAAGTAATGGTAAAACAGAAGCATTAATATCAGAGCTGATCTAAATAATACATGTGAATAAGACTTTTAATAGTTCATAAACTGTAAACTATTAAAGTACAAACAATTCCAAAGGAAGCATTAAGTTTTGTTATTTTCATGTTACTAGTGTTCTTGCTTATATTTAGCAGTGGCTAAAAGTCATAAGGTAAATTATATTTAATTATTGCATTTTTAAGTCTAGTCATTAGAACTTATTCTCTGAGTAAATTAAAACATCTTCAAGTATTAAAAATTGATGGCAATGTAGAATCACACTGAGGGGACAGGTTGCCACTGGTAGGATGCCTTACCACAGTAGAAAAGGTACGCCTATGAGCAAACAAATAGCAATTATTGGTTTAGAGTGTTACAAAAATAATGAAGACATGAAGCTGGGAAAGATATGTATTGGGAAGAGCATAGCAGAGGGAAGAATAGGGGGGTGGATATTATCAAGTAACCTTGTATTCATTGTGAATTTTTCAGAGAACAAATCAAAGTGAATTAAACAAATGAGTTTCATGTACACCGAGAAGTAATTACATGATTCTTATTGCTCTTGCAACTATGAGATGGAAACATCAAAAATTAATTGAAAATATTTTAATATAGAATAATTATATTTGGATATTAAACTCCTGGCTTAAATCCCAGAACCCAGTATGCTGCTGCATTTTCCCAACAAAGAATATGATACAAGGGTTTAGTTCTCAGTGATTCTGTTATTTATTACTACACTTGAAGCACATAGTTTATCTTCAGGTACTGGAGTACATTGAATCATCAGCTAAAATTTTATAGACTGTTATAAGAATGCCAAAATGCCTATGCATCTTCTTCTCTGATATAACAACAATGCACTATACAAAATACAACCAAATATTTGATTCCTGCTTTCAATTCATTTATCAACATAATTAAATAATTTGCATTATGTATCAGACTTCAATGGGTAAGACCCCATTCTATCATTCTTGACCTAACATTATTATTATTATTACTATTATTATTATTTATTATTATGTGGATGTGTTTAATTTTCCATCTCGAATTAATATTCATTCTCTATTCCAAATTCTAAGGTGACTTCCAAATTTCTTATAACTTTTTCTCTCTTTCTAAATTGTATCATCTCTGATTAGTCAATATAATACAATGTATTTTAAAACATTTTTGTTTTTACAGGTTCATTCATAATTTGCAAGAATTTTAGACAAATATTTAATACTGGAAGAATGTTTCACAGTAGTCTTGAGGGTTGTGACTGTGATGTTATAGTAAACATACAAGCATTGCTTGGGAACTCCCATATTAAAGTATTTACAGATGTAGCATTTTAAGATATAAAATGAAAGTTTTAAAGTTTACTGTCATCTGCCACAATCTATCCTCAATTTGACTTAAAAATTTTGCTCATTCATGTAATTGTGATCTTCTTATTTTTAAATATACTTGTTCAATAATGAAAATTACTCTCTATCACCAGAGTCATCAGCTTTTATAGAAATGTTTGATCTCTTTTAATATCTCTCTCTCTCTCTCTCTCTCTCTCTCTCTCTCTCTCTCTCTCTCACACACACACACACACACACACACACACACACAGACACACACATACACTGAGCCCATTTAATGTGGTGCTGAGGTACATGTCTTTAGGGTATTATTTGGGATTGCACTATCAGGGAGCTCATACTTGAGGCTAGAGCATTTTCTTTCCCTCAGTATCCTATCCAGTGATGCCTCATTACAAAAGGTGTTAAGTATTTTATAACTTAAGGTACCATATCAACCAATATTTTAAAAAAATATTAACTAAGGAGGGGAGATATTCTGCTTTTCTGCTTCTTGTTGTATTACACAAATTATATCAGAGCATGCACTTAAAAAGAAACTGAGATGTCCCCTGTTTTTTATCCCATGCTAACAGTAGCTATTTGTCTTTAAATGCTTAATTATTATTCATGGTGTTCATTATTTCCTTGGGGTACTTTTAAAATTCCAGCCACTGTAGTTGCATTTTCTAGACTATTTTTCACACTCACTGGCTTATTCACAAGTTTCTGAAAAGATTTACTTTATTATTGTTTTATCATCAACAGATTCACCTGTTATACCACCTTTCTGTTAGCACATTGAGTGGATTCATTTGTCCCTGTCCTGCTTAGATTTGACAATTTGACACAAAGTAGAATCATTTGGGAAGGTAAACCTTAATTGTTAAAATCTCCCCATCAGTCAGACCTTAGTAGAGACTGTAGGATATGTTTTGACTAATGATTCATATGGGAAGGTCTAACGAAAGGGACAGTTCCACCTTAGGACACATAGAGTTGAGTATATAAACAGGCTGCCCAAGCCACAGCTAGCAACACAGTTAAGTAGAATTCCTCTATGGCCTCTGCTTGTATAGAATCTGTACCTTCATGCCATTCATTTTTTTACTTGGTTTCCTCAATGATGGACTGTGTCCCAATAGATATGTAAGCCAAATAAACCCACTTCTTTCCAATTTCATTTAATATGGTTCTTAATGACAACAAAGCTAAGATTTAAAAAAATGCTACCAAAAAGTGAATTATTGCTATAACATGTGATGTTTTGGGGAAGATTATGGAAAGAATTAGAATTTTGGGCCATAAAAGCCATTGTGTATTTATAGTTTGATAGTATGTTTAGAGGTTGGTTAAACTATAAAAGATATGAGGACTATTCAGACAATGCATAAGTATCATTCATATAATATTTTGAATTATCATCTGTCTTTCTTGTGTGCTTGGGATGAAGGATAAGATGTGATGAGAAAAAAACACCACAGAAATGAAATTTTTGTTTCCCTGGGAGAATTGAAGCTGTTAAATGTCAGAGGGACATTCGTGGTGATAAAGAAGACACTATTGTTATTGTGGTTAAAAAAAAAAAAATCTTCTGGGAGTATTTCCTCCGGATCAGCTCAGAGAATATGTGGGCCAGTAGGGGAAAAAGGCTGCATCTCGTGCTGCCAGCTCGACTGGGTAATGTGTATGAGTCTACCACTTGCTATCAGAAACAGAGAATAGATGAGAGAGAGCAGCTGGAGCTTCTCAATTCGAGATTCCAGAAAAGTTTTGGTGAAGGGGCGGCTTCAGTTGCAACACAAAACACTGGGCTAAAAGTGTTATGGAGCAAAACACTTGTTACCCTGAGAAGACAGGAAAGGCCATTGTTGAAGGTACAGCAACAGTTGCTCTGAAAAACACAATGACTGAAGGGGTCATGAAGGGAGGCTTTAGCTTGGCACCATGTGTGGTCATCAGAGTTCCTTAAGAGAGTCAGAAGAGGCTATTGGTGAAGATGCATCCTCTGAAGATCCCATATTAGAGATGCCAGTATGATTGCATGGCCACCACAAAAGCAGCGGCTTTGTAGTGAAGCTTCCCTGAGCCTATGCAATAAACTATGGCAGAGACTAATAGGGGGAGCTTCCCAAAATCTTTGTGTCACAGATGGTGGTGATATATGAGTGCCTGATGTGAGACTTTGAGCTATGCACCCTGCACCATGCTTGATATTACTGTGTTTAGACTCTGAGTGTGCCCTTTTCCTTTTGTTGGAATAAGGAGTATGTTACACATTATTTCACAAGAGTCCACTGTTTAGAGTTTTAAAGAGACTTACATTTTAAGTAAGATTTTGGTATTTTAAAGTAACTAATCATTTAAAGAATATAGAACTTTTAAGGTTATGCTTTACTTTATAGTATGAGATTATTACTAATATGTTATCCCAGAGATAAGTAAAAAAATAAAGTTTATGATTTAATTCTAGTTTCCTGTCAATGTGATCAATGTTAGAGTTACCTGAGTAGAGGAACCTCAACTGACAAAACATTCCATTGATCTGCCTGTGGGTAGAATATTTTCTTGATTAATGATTGGTGTGACTTCGTCCAACTCCCGGGATGCAGTGTGATCCCTTAGTAGGCTGTCCTAGACAGTACAGTAAAGCAAGGTAAGCAAGATCTGGAATATATGGTCAGCACTCCTCCACGGCCTCTGCCTGGTTGTTTTTTGTTTTTTTTTTTTGTTTGTTTGTTTGATTTTGTTTTTTTGTTTTGTTTTGTTTTGTTTTTTACTTATTATTTTATTTTATTAGATATTTTCTTTATTTACATTTCAAATGTTATCCCGAAAGCTCCCTATACCCTCCCCCTGCCCCTGCTCCCCTACCCACCCACTCCCACTTCTTGGCCCTGGCATTCCCCTGTGCTGGGTCATATAAAGTTTACAAGACCAAGGGGCCTCTCTTCCCAATGATGACCGATTAGGCCATCTTCTGCTACATATGCAGCTAGAGACACGAGCTCTGGGGATACTGGTTAGTTCACATTGTTGTTCCCCCTATAGGGTTGCAGCCCCCTTCAGCTCCTTGGGTACTTTCTCTAGCTCCTCCACTGGGGGCCCTGTGTTCCATCCAATAGCTGACTGTGAGCATCCACTTCTGTGTTTGCCAGGCACTGGCATAGCCTCACAAGAGGCCGCTATATCAGGATCCCTTCAGCAGAATCTTGCTGGCATGTGCANTAGTATCTGGGTTTGGTGGCCAATGATGGGATGGATCCCCGGNTGGGGTAGTCTCTGGACAGTCCATCCTTTCACCTTAGCTCTAAATTTTATCTCTGCACCTATATCCTTTCATGGGTATTTTGTTCCCTATTCTAAAGAGGAATGAAGTATCCCCACGATGGTCTTCCTTCTTGGTTTTCTTGTGTTTTGCAAAATGTATCTTGGACTTCTTGATTGTCATTCTACAACACTATTTACTAAAGGTTCTGTCAAGCCTTCATGCTGCTCCAAAGCATGTGTACAAGACTTTTCTATAAATCAGATGACTGAGAATGTCTTAATTTGTTTTTCTGAGATCTACTCATTTGCAGATTATGGTCACCTAAATAATTTCCAGACAATAATACCAGTTTGTTGTGGATAGCCCTGGAGCTAATTATATTTGATGTTAATTCCATTCTCCTGTGAGTTGTCATGAACAAGGAATGAGTCAATACTCAGGTGATTTCCTGTAAACCTGCTTCCCACCTTAATTTGTAAAATAAAGGAGAACTGATGATTGGGTAGATAAAAGGGAAGGTGGAGCAGAAGGTGGGAGAGAGAAGGAGAAAATGGAAGAGGGAGAGGACTCAGAGGAGGAGGAAGAAGAAGAAAAGCATAGCCTGGAGAAACCACAAATTCTAAGGGTTCTCATAGATGTGGAAGATGGTAATGTAGTGGTAGATCTGCCCAATCTAGGTGCACAACATGTAATCCTATTAACTAGGTCATGTTTTCCTTGCCGGGGCATATTTGGGAGGAGATTTACCACAACAACAGATGACATGACAACCTAGAAGACAGAAATCTCACAAGTCCCTACTACATAATAAAGATGGCAATATTTTCTCATATTCAGTATTTGTAAAAGAATTCTGAGATATAAACTGTGTATGAAAATGTTATGTTAACAAACTTAAGTAGACCAGAACGAAATGTACAATATCCCCCTCACTGAAGAAAACAATCAAGTATTTTTAGAATACATTGCTATTGTTCATTGTTTGGCCTCTATTAAATTCAACATATTTATCTTTACTGATTAATTCAAACATCACAATGATAATGTACATAATTGGACTAAGTGAGAATGTTTACTATAGTTCAATTTTAAATAGAGATATAATTTAAATGACTTATAAAGGAACAGTCAAGTTTTGAGGCATTGTAATATTGTATAAAAGTTCTTATAATTAAAACAAACTAAACAGAAACAGCTGTTTCACTGTCAACTAAAATTCTTTATTACTTTGAGTTAATTTTTTCTTAGCTATAGCACTGATTTGACAGAAAACTACTAATCATTCACAGCAAGAGTGGGTGATGAAATAAGGCATAGTGTATTGCCTCCCAAATGGTTAGATTTTTGATGTTATCAGCACAAACTTCCATTAACTTTTCATGTTACTTTAGGATAATAGTTCAATAAATATCTAAACCACTGTGGCTTAATATTTGATGTGTGTGGAAGTTCAAATGTCCCTGAAAGTATCCAGTAAACTCATTTGGCATTTTATTGTAATTTTTTCCCCATAAAATCCTTTAGTTTTATCTTGAAAGAATATGTCGTTTGAGAATAATGAGGAATAAGGGGTCTGTTAGAGACATGGGATAGGTAAAGCTGCTAAAACATTGTTTTAAAAGGTTATGTTTGCCAGACGAATTCTTTCCTGAATTATTAATCAATAGTGATTCACTCAGAGTTACAATTATGTTTTGGTGTTGCATTAAAATAAATAATAAAAGCACTTCTGCTTGGAAGTATTTAAGCAAGACATTATTCTCCTTGTGTCTTTTGTCTCCTGTGTCTCTGCTGTATGAGTCTGAATCTGCCTGACTGAAGGTTGTCTTATTAATTTGTTTGTTCATGTGTCTGTGTGTTTACATTGAAATGGGTGTCTTATAAACTCTGTTCACACGCGCGCATGTGTGTGTGTGTGTGTGTGTGTGTGTGTGTGTGTGTGTATGGTTTCTGCCTCTATGTGATTGGTATAAAAGTCTATACCTAATAAATGGCTTTTCTCTGTCTTTTTATAATTACTTTTATTTTTATTTTTTTAGTCCTCTCATTACATCCTTCCCAGTCCATGCTTCCACAGTTCTTCATCCCATTTCTCCTCACCCCTACCTACAAGAGGATGTCCCCACCCATCCCCATCATCATTCCTCACACCCTGCCAACCCTCCTCACTCCTTGGGACCTCAAGTATTTCTAGGGTTAGGCACATCTTCACCCACTGACTCCAGACCAGGCAGTCCTTTGCTGCTCATGCCTCAAAGGACTGTCTTCCTTATTCCATGCATCTATTTGCATTTTCTTGGTCTTCACTTGAATTATTCATGTCATGTCTCTACCGGAGTTGCAGGTTACAACTTCTGAAAAAATAACAAATGATATGGATTCACATACAGGCAATCAGGATGATCTACATGAAACTACATGAATCTACATGAAAGGAAGACAACTCATGGTTGTCAGAACTCAGACAGTAATGATGTAAAGGAAAACAATCATTATGGTGGGTTGGGTGGGCTGTAACTCCCAGTATTTTCTTGTCTCCACTCCTCAATTCTAGGTTTGCATACCTTGTGATCACAGTTGTGCTTGGAATTGCCCATGCTTGGAACTTGAACTCAGCTCCTACGGTTTTCGCAGTAAGTTGCTCTTACATGGAAGTCATCTAATCAGACCTTAATTATCTTTTGAAGTACTCTAATTTTTAATGCAATATTCTTCTGAGGTACTCATCATTGCAAGAAATGATTTTATAAATGCCTCCCTTTTTTGCAGTAGTAACCTATTTCCAATATATCCTATAAATTGTCACCAGCACATTCTCAATAATAAAATGCCTGCCAGAATAGGATGGAGACACAGAACTTTAATTTCAGAACTAAGTAGGTGTACTGGCTAGTTTTGTGTCAACTTGACACAAGTTCCAGTTATTGAAGAGAAAGGAGCTTCAGTTGGGGAAATGCCTCCATGAGGTCCAGCTGTAAGGCATTTTCTCAATTAGTGATCAAGGGGGAGGGCCCCTTGTGGGTGGTGCCATCTCTGGTCTGGTAGTCTTGGGTTCTATAAGAGAGCAGGCTGAGCAAGCCTGGGGAAGCAAGCCAGTAAAGAGCATCCCTCCATGGCTTCTGCATCAGCTCCTGCTTTGTGATCTGCTTGAGTTCCAGTCCTGACTTCCTTGGTGATGAACAGCAGTATGGAAGTGTAAGTTGAATAAACCATTTCCTCCCCAGCTTGCCTCTTGGTGATGATGTTTGTGCAAGAATAGAAATCCTGACTAAAACAAATTGGTACCAGCATACTGGGGTATTCCTGTGACAACNTGACCATGTTTTGGGGAGGACCGTGGAAGGACTTTGGAATTTTGGGCTAGACGATCCATTCAGTGTTAAGATCTCTGTTGAATGTTGTGTAGGAGCTTGGAAGATAATGTTGAGAGCAGTGCAGAAGATGGAGGCCTGGCTTTTGTAATTTCAGTGGGAAGATTAATAACTATTTTCAAGGCCATTGCTATTTTGATTGTGAAGATTCTATGGTTCTGGTTAGCTGGGGCTGAAGAATCAGCTGTGATTAACAAGAAACCAGAACTAGTAAAGTGAAATCTTTGCATTACTGGGACTATTGATGCTGGCTAGCTGGACCTAAGAAATTAGCAGTGATTAAGAAGAGACCACCATCATTGAGGTGACATCTTCTAAGAAGTGTTTCTGAAAGCACAAAGGCTGTGTTCCAGAGATTAGCCAGGGTTGTTTAATCATGCTGCAGCAGGACTTGGTAATGTCTAAGAGTCACCCAGGTGGTACTGGTTTTGAAGGCCTGAAGGGGTTATGCAGAGCAGCTGAGGCTCAGCACTGTGAGAGGCCATGGAAGGACATTGATGACGATGCAGGCTCAGTAGCAATTGATGGCCCGGGACTGAAGGGGTCATGCAGTGATTTGGAGATGCCAGAACCATGAGATGACCACCAAGAACAACAGCAGCAGTGGAGTACAGGCATCTGTAGCCTAGAGGAAAAGCTGTATGCTACAAAGGATAGGGCTGGAGAAGTGGCCCAAGCCCTTGGAGGAGCCCAGAAGATCATGAGGTGTATCCCAGACATTGGACAGTTGGAGTTTAATTTTTGCTTTTGATTGTGACTGTGTCATGATACTTTTCCCTCTTGAAGGAAGAAAATATTTTAGTGGATCCCACAGTTAAGAGACTTTTAATTGTAAAAAGACTTTGGATTTTAAAAGATATTGGATATTTTAAAAGGATTGAACTTTTAATATGTAAAGACTG
>NC_034601.1:75151588-75152736 GCF_900095145.1 Mus pahari
CTGACCTGCTTGAGTTCAAGTCCTGCATCCTTTGGTGATCCACAGAAGTATGGAAATATAAGCCGTATAAATCCTTTCCTCCCCAACTTGCTTCTTGGTTATGAGGTTTGTGCAGGAATAGAAACCCTGACTAAGACAGTAGGAAAAGGCGGGTAGGTATCTGTGAATTTAATACTAGCCTGCTCTACACAGAAAGTTCAAGGCTACAGAGTGGAACAGTGTGTGTGTGTGTGTGTGTGTGTGTGTGTGCATGTTAGTAAGCAGGAGACTTCTCATTTTATCTGAACCACATCACTATAAATTACAAGTGCTTTTGTGTAATGAGTTGTGGTTTGGCTATATTTAAAAGACTCCCTTGTAGAAGAAAAATCTTGGTGTTTTTTTCTGGTATGCCTAACATAGGAAATGGATGTTTTTCTCACTGTTTTCCCTGCTCTCAAGAGTCATTTCCTCCTAGTGAGTTGTAGTGTCCATCCTCAATATGACTTTCATCTTATTGTATTTGATTTTTTCCTCTTTGGCTGGCATGTCTAGGAGACCTGCTTTTCTTTGTAAAGGAAATGGAGAGGGAGTGAATTTTTTAGAACAGGCTAGTGTCAAGAGAGACAAAAGGAGTGGAGGGAGGAGACACAGTTCTCGGTGATTTTCTATGAGAAAAACTTTTCAATAAAAAGAAAAATGAAATAAAATCTTTTTAATTGACATGAAAGCATACTCTCCTATTATAATGGAACATTGCATTAAAAGAGAACTCAACTAGGGGTTAAGACAAGTGAGAATATAGAGCAATCTTGTTTACAAACATCAAAAAAACTTATTCCCATAATTCTCAGAAACAGTAAAAGTGTAATTAAAATGATTATAATAAAACGTTCAAAATAACAAGTTAGAATTAATTCTAGAAATCACATGGTAGCCAGGCAGTGATGGCTCGTGCCTTTAATATCTGCACTTGGGAGGCTGAGGTAGACACATCTCTGAGTTTGAGGCCAGCTGGTCTACAGAGTGAGTTCCAGGACAACTAGGACTACACAGAGAAACCCTATCTCAAAAAAAAAAAAAAAAAAAAAAAAAAAACACATTATCTTTGACTGACACTAAACAGAGTTTCTGATCCATGCTCATTTAGGCTTCAGATAGAGGATCAT
>NC_034601.1:75152747-75183658 GCF_900095145.1 Mus pahari
CTGAGATACTCTTCAATTTCTTTCTTCAGAGACTTGAAGTTCTTATCATACAGATCTTTCACTTCCTTAGTTAGAGTCACACCAAGGTATTTTATATTAATTGTGACTATTGTGAAGGGTTTTGTTTCACTAATTTCTTTCTCAACCCATTTATCTTTTATGTAGAGGAAGACCACTTATTTGTTTGACTTAATTTTATATCCAGCTACAGCACTGATGCTGTTTATCAGGTTTAGGAGTTCTCTGGTGGACTTCTTAGGGTCACTTATATATACCATCATATCATCTGTAAATAATGATATTTTGACTTCTTCCTTTCCAATTTGTATCCCCTTGATCTCCATTCGTTGTTGAATTTCCCTGGGTAGGACTTCAAGTACTATATTGAATAGGTAGGGAGAGAGTGGGCAGCCTTGTCTAGTCCCTGATTTTCATGGGATTGCTTCGAGTTTCTCTCCATTTACTTTGATGTTGGCTACTGGATTGCTGTAGATTGTTTTTATTATGTTTAGGTAGGGGCCTTGAATTCCTGGTCTTTCCATGTCTTTTACCATGAATGGGTGTTGGATTTTGTCAAATGCTTTCTCAGCATCTAATGAGATGATCGTGTGGTTTTTGTCTTTGAGTTTGTTTATATAGTGGATTACATTGATGGATTTCCATATATTAAACCATCCCTGCATCCCTGGGATAAAGCGTACTTGGTCATGATGGATGATTGTCTTGACGTGTTCTTGGATTCAGAAACCCATTTTATAATATATTCCTCTAAAATTTCAATTTGTATATGTCTAATATTGAATATGTTATAAAGTTATATATAATACCACATTCCTACCTCAGTGGGAGTCATGGTGTTTTGATTGTTGAAGAATTACAATTACTAGTATTTGAAACATGGAGATGAGACATAGTTCTATTTTCATTTATTTTCTGAATTAAACCTTGTATTTTACTAATAGTGTACTAATTATTTCATGCTTTTAAGCAGTAGATTATGATCATGTTCACTACTTTCTCCAACTTATCTTATAGTTACCCTCTGCACCCTAAACTTCTGATCCACTCAACTTCAAATGTTCTTTTTCTGTTTTCACTGAGTCCTATTTGTGTTTTCATACTAGGGAGTGAGACTTTCCATGGAGTGATTGATATATGTATAGTAAAGGTCACATAATTAAGGAAACTGGACTTACTTCTTCTACAAACACTAATTGATCCTCAGCTTGTGATGGGATTTTTAAGCCCATATATCCTTATTTATGCTAGATTGTTTGCTCAGTTGAGTTGTGGAAATTTTGTGCATTCTTTCACAGTTATTGAGTTCACCAGTGCTACTGACCTGTTGAGTCCCAAGAACATGATTTTCTTGGCAATTTTCCTACCTATGACTCTTTCAAACCTTCCAATTCTTATTGCTTTGCAAATATCTTTGAATCTTTAAAGGAGGAGTATGATATTTGCATTCCATATTAGAACAAGGCATTCCACATCTCTTAGTGTTTGTATATTGGCCAATTGCAGGCTACTACACTAACTGCCATCTACTGCTGGGAAGGTTCTCTGATAAGGATTGAAAGACATATTGATCTATATCACATCAATAAGAAATTCTAATTCATTTCAATACTATGTCCATTCAGCAAGGTAATATTATGAGTTTTCCTTGGGCCCTAGGACATGTGCAGCCACAGATTCTTGCCCACATTATCAATATGGGCTTAATTTCATGGAGGAATCAGGAAGTACAATCAGAAAGTGGATTGAGAAGATGGCTCAGTCTTTGAGCTGGTCACTGAAAGGGTGAGGAGTTGAGCACAAACCCCAGCTCATTGATAAAACCCAATTGTGGAGATATGTCACCTAATCCCACTGTTGTAGCTTGTCTAATAAATCTTGCCAAATAGTGAAGATCCACATTAAATGATGGCTAACTCATCAAAAGTTAAGGTGGTAATATCTTGAGGAAGACACCTGATGCTCAGCTCTATATTCTATATGCATGCTAACATACAACTGCATCACAAACTCACATGGGAATGCACATTAAGAAACACATACATACACACACAAACATATATGATATTCATGATATTTATATATGTTTGTGTGTGT
The DNA here is from genome assembly GCF_900095145.1 of Mus pahari. Classification (NCBI taxonomy): domain Eukaryota; kingdom Metazoa; phylum Chordata; class Mammalia; order Rodentia; family Muridae; genus Mus; species Mus pahari. Next base: position 75,154,863 of record NC_034601.1, read on the forward strand.
ATGTGTATAATACAATATATATTTAAAAAGTACATATATGAATATCTTATATGTACTTTTTAAATATATATTGTATTAAGATAATAAAACAATAAAGAATTACATTAATTCTTATAACTTATTGTTTGTTGAAAAAATTCTATTTCTCTTTTGTTCTCTTTCAAATTTCTGCCTATGTTTTCATTGATTGCTTTTACAAATGCAAATGTAAATCTATCTCTATCTCTATTTTTATCTCTATCTCTATATCATCTATATCTATATCTATCTATATATGAGAGTACACGCACATAACTATGTGTGCATGATGAGAACTTACAGTTAAACCAGCTTCTCGAATGAACTAGTGAAGGTTTTCTTTTCAAAGTTGTATTTCTAGAACTAATAAGATAAGAACTATCTGCATTCAAATTTACAGAAAAAAAGTGATGTATATAATCTCCAACGTACAGAGATATCAAACTTATAGATAGAAATTGGTAATACTGGAACATACTACAAAACTAGCTTTTCTAATATATATTATATGAACACTGGAAGGTATTACAAGACTAGTTTTCTATTACATATTTTTCTTTTTACGTAAACATTTCTATTTATTTTGGAGAGTAAATAAAATTGGTTATTCACAGAGCCTGTTCAAGCTGTATAATATCAGGGAAATTTTCTTCTCAGTATATGGAATAAAATCACAAAATGAGATTTCATTATGAGGCTTATTTTTCATAATTATACTAAATGGAACAGATGGCAGTTTATTTCTACTACTTTACAATTGGTGCAAAGGATCATTTAATTTTTATACCCATCTTCTTCTTTAAAGTAGAAAATGCTAAATTATTGATGTAATTTTCCCAGTTTTATATCCTCAAGTCCTCCCTTCACAAGTCTCATAAATTTAACATTTGAAATATAAAGCATATTTTATAATTAGAAATGTCTGTTATGGTAAAATAGTTTATATTAAATCTTGTTTGCAAAATTCATATTGTTTATAACCATTATTTTACTTAGAAAAACAATGGAACATGTTATAGTCCTTCAACAAATGGTAATTAATCAGTATAGTCATAAAAGAGTCATAATACAAGGTTTCCTGTTTCTACATACTAATAAAAATAATAGAATAAGAATGTGAAGGATTTAACAATTAGTCTTCTTAGATATTTTAACTTCCTCAAATCTATTACATGTATACACACATAAATATATGAATACACACACACACACACACACACACATATATGTATATGTGTGTGTGTGTGTGTATAAATGTAAATATATAACAGGAAATATCTAAATATTAAAAAGATAAATGTTGAGAGGCTGTTTTTAAAAATCACTTAAAATCTTGAATCTTTGAGGTTTTGGACTGAGTTACTTGTATTTTTCCTAAAGGTGATATGAGCAGGATAACTGTCCTATGAAACACAGAGAACAAGAAGAGTAGACTTGGGCCGTAGGACTCTGTTTTCAATAGCATCAACATTTCAGTTATTGGTATAGTCGTAATATTAGAAGGAACATCAGGTCCTGATTAAAATAAAAGGGGAATAGTTATTGTTTGTTTAAAATGTGTTGAGTATGCAAGACATCCAAACTAAATTCATTGTTACCAATTGCTCTTAAGTAACGTCTACATTTATGAGTAGTAGTGCAATATTGTTTCCTTTGTAGTTCATTTTTTTGTTTTATTGTTAATCACATAACAAAGAGGAAGAGCTTATGACTAAAGGTGGATTTTTAGATCTGTTAGAGTGCTTGCTATTAGTGCAGAAGATTAACATTTGTTTTCCAAAATCAGTAAATGTTGGTTTACAAATGCAAGGAGCACAAACTCCAAACTCCAAGGGGTTTATTCATCTATTCTGACCTCTGTGGATATCTGTATGCAAATGTCCACACACACACACACACACACACACACACACACACACACACACACATAAACTAAAGTGAAAATAGGCAAAATCCAAGGTATGATCCTGTCCCAATTTGATTAAATAACTTGAAATACCTAGAAGTAGAAACAAGTTAACTTAAACCTTGTGTTGTGATGTAAATGAGAAATGTCTCCATTCCCATAGGTTCAGGAAGTGGAACACTTACTTCCCATTTGATGAGGCAATTGGGAGGATGTTCCAGAAGGCGTTGTGACCTTGCCAGTGGAAGCATGTCATTGGGGTTGGCTTTGAGAGCTTGTAGTTTGCCCCACTTCCAAATCACCCAGGTTTGCAGGGAAGGAGTGATGTTCCAGCATCCTGCTCTGCTGCTAACTGTCATGTCTTCCTTTCCAGTATCAACTCTCCCTCTGACACTGACAGCCAAACTCAATTCTCTTCCTTAATTTCACTTTGGCAATGGTATTTTATCACAGCAATAGAAAAGTAACTAATGAACCATGTTTTTGTTTTGGCAAACTCCAGAATGAAAATTACAAAACATTTTATATATTGCCTATATACTTTATACACAAACTTATAAAAAAAGACAGTTAAAAGATAGATATTTATTATGTAAAAATTTGTTCTTATCATTTTCCTCATATGCCATATTGAATTTTGCTTTAGAGCTTTTAAATAGATGATTGATTGTATAATAATTATTTATTCTTTGTTACTATTTACTTTTAATTTTCTAGTTTCTACTATCCTGAAATAATGTTACAAGCTTTGACTTTTTTATGATACTTCCAAATTTTAAATTAACTCAAATAGCCAAGATAAGGAAACAGTAATTAATGAGCAATAGGCAAAAGGATAAAAAAAAAATATGGTATATATATACAATAATGTTTTTAAATATTTTAGAGGAAAAATGATTGATCACCTGAGATTACATGAATAAATCTGCATAACATTTTCTTGATTGTGGTGGTCAGTTCTTGGTTATATACAGATATGAAAAAGCAAACAAACTGAGCCAGTGGGGTAGCAAATCCCTACAATAGCAACACATGGGAGGTAAAGGCAAACACCTTGGGATTTCTATTCTAGAGTTTGCTGCATAAAGAATTTCATATAGTCCATGCTACATCATATTATTTTAAAACAATATTTAAAAAGGAAATACACTATAAACAATAGTACACAGAGCTGAGTCCACTGTACCAACTCTAGGGTAGTAAAATACAGTGGAATATTTCATATCCAGAAGTTTATAAAAACGAAGATCTGTTTCTTCATAATACAGAAGGAGCATGCACATGGAAACACTAACATGCCAAGCTTCTGTGCCAGGAAAGAGATTTAGGAGTGGTGCATATTTATCAAGTTTATGTTATACAGCTTTCTTGCCAAACTTCTGTCCTCCATTTACAACTAAAAGCTTGCTGTACCAAGTACTTAAAAAATTTACAGAATCAACAAAACAGATAATACAGTTAAAAAATGGGGTACAGATTAGTAGAGGAATCTTAAATGGCTAAGAAGCACCCAAAGAAGTGTTCAATACTTCTACCAGACAAATGGCAATCAAAACAATTCTGAGATTCTGTACTAATGCCGTGAGAATGGCTAACATAAAAATAAAATCAAACTATAGATAATCCTGGAGAAGATCTGGAGCAAGGGAAACACTCCTCCATTGCTGGTGGGGATTCAAACGTGTACAGCTATTTTGGAAAATCAATACAGCAGTTTCTCAGAAAAGTGAGAATTGGCCTACCTCAGCCTAGGGGAGTGGAACAGGAGGAATCAAATCAAGGGAACATACAGAGAAAGAGGGCTAGGAGAAACAATTGGATTGCAGAGCATCACCTGGGTTAGCTAGAAATCTAGTGCAATGGGAACTACCAGTAATCTATGAAGATGAACCTAGCTAAGACTCTTAGCAATGGAGATTAAAGAGCCTGAATGGCTCATCTAACTCTAAGGCAACACTTTCAGCAGGGGAATTTGGACACCAACCCAGACATAAATCTTTAAGCCTACAGTTTGTCCTGACAAATTTGTGCTTGGGTAAAGGTGGTACAGACTGTTTGAGTGGCCAATCAATGACTGATCCAGCTTGAGACTCATTCCATGAGAGGAAGCCCACCCTTCACACCCCCTAGAGGGCTAGGAGCCAGAGGATGAATAGCCAATAGACCTAAAACAGAACCAAACACAACTGGCAAATCAGAAACAAACAAACGTAAAGTCAATGACGTGATTACTAGTGATATTCTCCTCTACTCAGACAGGAGCCTACCATAATCATGAGAGGTAATTCAGCCAGCAAGTGATCAAAACAAATGAAGGGACCCACACCAAACATTAGACAGAACTCAAGAAATCCTGGGGAAGAGGTGGAGGAAGAATCTAGAAGGGTCATGGACACCACAGGAAAACCGAAAGAATCAACTTACCTGGGCTCCTAGGGCCACACAGAGACTGAACTAGCCATCAGGCAGCTGTCATGAACCTAGCCTCTCCATGAATCTGCTATGGTTGTGTAGCTTAGTCTTTCTGTGGCACTCATAACAGTGGGACCGGGGGCTGTCTCTGACTCTGTTGCCTGCCTTTGAGATCCTTTCTTTCTCCTCGGCTGCCTTGCCCAGTCTTATTGCAAACTGATATGTCATTCCAGGTTGCCTCCCCTTTTCTGAAGAGAAAGGAAGAAGAGTACATAGGGGAGGGGGTAAGGGTGAGAACCTGGCAAGGAGGAAGGGAGAGGAAATTGTGGTTGAGATGCAATGTATGTGAGAAGAAGAATTTTAACAAAACAAGTGTAAAAGGAAGATTGCATGAAAAAAAGAACCTGTCATGTTAAAGAAGAAAAGAAATGATAATCTTGACAGAAACTATTGAGATTCATTTTCAGAAAGTATGGACTCACGAATACATTATTCTACAAATGATATCTAGAAAAATAAACAAAAATGTAATTATAATAGACTGGATAGGTGCCATAGAAGATAATTGTTTTTTTTTGTTTGGTTGTTTTTTGGGGTTTTTTTTTGCTTGTTTGTTTTTTGTTTTTGTTTTGTTTTTTTTGGTTTTTTTTTTGTTTGTTTGTTTGTTTTTCGAGACAGGGTTTCTCTGTACAGCCCTGGCTGTCCTGGAACTTGCTTTGTAGACCAGGCTGGCCTCAAACTCAGAAACCCGCCTGCCTCTGCCTCCCAAGTGCTGGGATTATCTTTAATCTTTTTTTTTTTTTTAACAGTCTAGCCATTATCCCCCTCCTGGTCGACCCTCTGACAGCTCCTCATCCCATTCCTCCTCCCCTGTCCAAGAGGATGTCCCCATCCCTTCTCCCCAGTCCACCCCCACCTAGCCTCCGGACTCCCTGGGTCCTAAAGTCTCTTCAGGATTAAATACATCGTCTCTCACTAAGGCCAGGCCAGGTAGTCCTCTGCTGTATATGTGTTGGAGGCCTCAGACCAGCTAGTGTATGCTGCCTGGTTGGTGGCTCAGAGTCTGAGAGATCTTGGGGATCCAGATTAGTTGAGACTGCTGGTCTTCAAAAGGGGTCACCCTGCTTCTCAGCTGCTTCTAGCATTTCCATAATTCAACCACAGGGGTCCATTGGCTGGGTAGAAGTATCTGCATCTGTCTCAATCAGCTGCTTGTTGGACCTCTCTGAGGACAGTCATGCTAGACTCCTGTCTGTAAGCTCACCATATCATCAGTAATACTGTCAGGCCTTTGGTACACTCCTTGAGCTGGATTCCATTTGGGGCCTATAACTGGACCTCTTTTCCCTCAGTCTCTTCTCCAATTTTTTTTTTTTTTTTTTTCTGGCGCTGCAGTTATTTCAGACAGGAACAATTCTGGGTCAGAGTTTTTGACTGTGGGATGGCAACCCCACCACTCTACTTGATGCCCTTGATGTCCACCTCGAGGTGGACTCTACGAGTTCCCTCTCCCCACTGTTTGTTTAACATTTCATCCAAGGTTCCTCCCCTTGAGGTCGAAGAGTCTCTCACCTCTCAGATCTCTGGTACATTCTAGAGGGTCTCCCTCTCCTGACCTCCCACCACCTCCAGTGGTTGCATGTTTCCATTCTCTCTGGGGGCCCTCAGGGCTTCACTCCTATTCTCCCCACCCAATACCTGATCATGTCCCCCTTTTTCCTTTATCTAAATCTCAATATACATTTAACATGTATATTTGAAAACTCTCTGATGTATTAGTAAATAAATTAATTTTAATCTAAAACCATCATATCTGTGCTTCTACATGGGCATTTATGCTCCTCAGAAACGCGTGCAGCAAATATTTGAATTTTACTTATTACTTTTCATGTTTATCATGAAGACAAATAAAACCTCTTGAAAATAATACATACCCACATAAATATATGTACATATATGTTGACATATGTATATATGCATATGTACAGTTGCATAAATAAAACAATAAAGAATAAAGACATTTATGAACAGGGAATTATTATAACACACCGAGGAGTGTTTAATAATGGGAACCTTCTGTGCTTTAATTAAAGCAGCACAAAACAGGCCCTGAGTTACTCAGCTCATTTGTTTCCTGACTTTTTTATTTCGAGTTAAATACTCCTAAGGTAGGTCACATAATTCAGTGACCTTTAAAGTAAAATTGAAATATTTGATTTTACTACTTTTCTTTATCTCTTTTTCTCTCACCACATGCAGCCCATAAATGCCAGCAGAATTAATTGCCTAATTACAGGGAACAAAAACATTGCCTTTAGAAAGATTTGAAATTTGTATATCCTGCTGTGGCGATTTTGCTTGCCTACCTGACCTATGCAGTCTGTAGTTCTTAAAGAAAGAAAATAAGCAGCCTACGTGAGAGCACATTTTAACTTATAATGAGGACAGAAAACCTGCCCAATAATTTTATGACAATTTATATTTAAGGACTGTAAGGGATTAAACTGGAGCCACTTTACTGCTTGATATTTAAACACAATACACACACACACACACACACACGCACACCAGCAATATAAAAATATATATTCATTATGTGTTGTGCCACAATGCATTTCCAGGCAGGCTAGTTGGATCAACATTATTATCAACTTGCACGAAAGAGTAACGTACAGAGTGGAGATGCAGAACGATTATCCCACCTGGAGCTGTGGTTCCTTGCCTGTACGTGCCTCTTTCCAAGGTGTATGTGTGCTGGTGTTGGGTGGCTAAGTGTTGCGGTGTTACTTGAAGGGATCGTGACTGTCAGGGAAATGAACTTTTGAGATCGAAATGAGAACTTTGCAGTTGTAGCGAGACATGGCAAGTTAGACTGACTGAAAACGCCTGAAGAGTCTATATTGTTTAATTCTCTCACATATTTAAACACAGCCAAACTGGTAAAAAGAGTCTCCTTCACAGGACCAGGGCTTCTGCCGCACATTGATGACCAAATAGGCCATCCTCTGCTACATAGGCACCTAGAGCCATGAGCCCCATAAGGTGTTTTCTTTGGTTGGCGGTTTAGTCCCAGGGAGCTCTGGGGTACTGGTTAGTTCATATTGTTGTTCCTCTATGGGGCTGCAAACCCCTTCAACTCCTTTGGTACTTTCTCTAGCTTCTTCATTGGGGGCCCTGTGTTCCATCCAATAGATGACTGTGAGCATCCACTTCTATATTTGCTGGCCATCAATGGGAGGAGAGGCCCTTGGTCCTGTGAAGGTTCTATGCCCCAGTATAGGGGAATGTCAGGGCCAGGAAGCAGGAGTGGGTAGGTTGGTGAGCAGAGAAAGCGGGGAGGGGATAGGGGTTTTTCTTTGGGGGGGGGACCAGGAAAGGGGATAACATTTTATATGTAAATAAGGAAAATATCTATTAAAAAAGGGAAAGATAAAAAAAAAAAAAGAAGAATCTCCAAGTGACAATTCTCATAACGAAGTTTCAGGGATTCCTACACCAAAATTCCCTTGCAAAATAGTAAAGTATTTGTGACCTTTATACTAAGAATGAGTTCTATTGTCAGATAAACAGTTTCAGAGCTAAGGCATAGAGGGAAGATTTGTAATAAGCATAAGGATGAATTCTATAGACAGAGGATCCAAAGCATATGGGGCCTCTTTCTTTCATAAGCATGAATTCTAGTCACTGAGAGACAGCGCCCAGGATTAAGACATAAACAATTCTCAGGAATTGGTGGAAATCCAGGTGGAGGCTGGCTCACAACAGAGAAGTAGAGAATCTGTAGGTGGTTTTGGCCATTTTCACCCAAGCATTTTCATGACCAGGAATCACTCATTTCTTCCCTTGAAGAAAGAAGAAACAGGCCTGTGTGCTTAACAATCCCCGTTTCTCCAATGCTTACCCTGAGCTGTGACTCCTGCAGCTTAGAGGCATTTTATAGTCTAAAAACTAAAGACTGGAGAATTTTATCCATAGATCTTTACAGAGAACTTGAAGCATGATAAAGAATGTGATAAAACTACTCTGTATGAAATTCTCAAAGGATGAATTTCAAAAATGGAAAGTAAAAGCTGAAAGACTTGGGAAAGTTGTTATTGCCTTTGCTGTAAATGGCTCTGCTTGACATACATAAAGTGCCATTATTTATTTAGGTAATTTTTATTACCATTATTCTCAACATATTAAACAAACAGATTTGTGTTCACTAGTGAGTACTCTACCTATGATCTACGTTCCTGTCTAGTTTGTTTGTGTGTTTTGTATTTATGATTATTTTGGCCCTCTTATGTATATTTACATATTTTAACTTCCTGATACCTAAACATGCTAAGAGATGTGTCATAACCCAGCAGATAGAGTTATGCTCAGTTATGAACCTGAGCCATTTGCAAAAGCAGAGACCACTCTTAACCACTGTGATATGTCTTCAGTTTAACAGAAGTATCTGCAATTCTATGGAGTTTAAAGTCTTTTGAAAAAAAGAAAAAGCCTTTCAAAATGGAAAAAATTCTGTATCTCATAATAAAGACACTTAGGTTTAATTTATAAATAAGATATTTGGCTGGCTGTAGAATAGTGTGTGAAGGGAGAATTATCAGTGTTTCAGTGTCAAAAACCAGAAGGTTACACTAAAATGTTGCAGGGCAAATTTTTATTTTTATGGCCAGTTCAAGCTTAGTAGGAGGATGAAGTAGCATCTAAGATGCAGGAGATGAATCTTTATAGGGCATTTATGGTTTTGCAAGCAAGCAAATCATAACAGAAGTAGATCTGAGATAAGCTTTTAACATAAACACATTGTTACAAGTTTTAATATCACTGTGGTTGGTTAGTTTTGAAATAATTCATTTTTTAAGAAAAAGGCAACCTGGTTTTCAGAATGTCTTTGTGGTCTGTTAGGTTAAACAACAGTCTGCATAATAAAAACATAAATCTCCTTTTATATGAGAAATACAAGTACAAATATTTATATACTAAAAACAAGTTTGGAAGCTGAACATTAGGCATAACGGAGGCCATGATATGATAAATACAGCAACAGGGGGTCCTTTTGGTGGCCTGGGCCAAGGTGTGCCACTAACAAAGTTTGCCATACATACAACAGCTCTAGTGGAAGAGGTGTATGGAAGGAAGGGAAGTGAAAAGCTGTCTCAAAGTAGGGAAATAAGGGAGACAGAGACAGAAACAGTCAGACAGACTGGGAGATACAGAGAGGGAACAGAAGAGGAGAGAGAGAGAAAGAGAGAGAGAGAGAGAGAGAGAGAGAGAGAGGAAGAAGGAGGAGGAGGACGAGGACGAGGACGAGGAGGAGGAGGACGAAGATGAGGACGAGGATGATGAGAAAGAGGACGAGGACAAGGACGAGGACGATGAGAAAGAGGACGAGGACAAGGACGAGGACGTTGAGAAAGAGGACGAGGACAAGGACGAGGACGTTGAGAAAGAGGACGAGGACAAGGACGAGGNAGGACGTTGAGAAAGAGGACGAGGACAAGGACGAGGACGTTGAGAAAGAGGACGAGGACAAGGACGAGGACGTTGAGAAAGAGGACGAGGACAAGTTGGAACAAGAGAAAGATAGAGAGGGAACAGCAGAGAGGGCTTTCATGCTGCCTCTAGGTCCCTGACTGCAAGGAATGCCTAATTTCTAACATGCTTTGTCATTATTTAAACCTTATTAAAATCAACAGTGAAGGCAGCTTTGGAGTCAGCTTCTAAGAAGCAGTTGTTTCTTCTTCATTAACAAAGTGTGGAGTAGAGACTGAAGGAATGACCATACAAAGAGTGCCCCACCTGGGGATACATTCCATATAAAACCACCAAACCCAGACACTATTGTGGAGGCCAACAAGAGCTTGCTGACAGGAACCTGATATAGCTGTCTCCTGAGAGGCTCTGCCAGTGCCTGACAAATACAGAAGTAGATTCACAGCCATCCATCACACTGAGCACAGGGTCTCCAATGAAAGAGCTAAGGGAAGTACCCAAGGAGCTGAAGGGGTTTAAGAACAACAATATGAACTAACCAGTACCCCCAGAGCTCCCAGAGACTAAACCACCAACCAAAGAAAACACATGGTGGGACTCATGTCTCCAGCTGCATATGTAGCAGAGGATGGCCTAATCGGTCATCGGTGGGAGGAGAGGCTTTTGGTTCTATGAAGGTTCTATGCCCCAGTATAGAGGAATGCCAGGGCCAGGAAGCAGGAGTGGCTGGTTTGGGGAGCAGGGGGAAGAGGAAGGGGATAGGGGGTTTTCAGAGGAAAAACCAGAAAAGGGGATAACATTTGAAATTAAAATAAAGAAAATATCTAATAAAAAAACAATTCAATAAGAAATGTTATGCAATATGTTTGATCATATTTGTCCCTTCCTCCACATCCTCCCTGGCCCTCCTCATATTCTAGTATTGCTTGCTTAATTGTGCAGTAGCATGTTATTTTCCAAAAGGGACCCTGCCTTTTCACTTTGAGACAACAGTGACTGTTCACATTTCTGAGATACTTTGAGTATTTTCACATTCTGATTTAGTGTAAAATTATCCTTTTCAAAACAGCATGCCACTGGTGAAATGTCATACATGTGAACTCTAAAACATCTTAATTTTGACAGGCTGTTAATCACATCAACTGTGCATAATCTGAAAATGGCTTTGGCCACCCTATGTGTTGGGAGCAGCATAGACTACTTTGAGAAGCTGTAAAAGTAGACAGTGAGCAGAATATATTAACCAAGCCTATGAATGAAAAGTGTTTCCTGGATGCTGACCCAACTGCACTGAGAAACTCATCTAAATAATGCTAGCTATGAAGGCCTTGGGGTGATTATGATATTAAGGTTGTACTATTTGAACAGTGAGCATTATACATTACTTTGTATATAAGTACAGATTAAATGCAGTTCTTTAACACAATCAAAGAGTAGAAACAAAGCAACATTTTACAAAAGAGTTCCAGAGAAATCGGTTTCAGTCATTGAACTATCTGCTTACTTTTATTTTGACCACATGAACTCTTTGTATTAGAGAGTAAAATCCACTTGTTTCAATTTTATAGAGCAGTTTGTGTCTATCATTAGGCACTAAATATGTATATTGTACCATCTATAAACACTATGTTTTCTTTCCTTGCAGTGAAACCTTACAGATAAGTTCATTGACTTGCTCGGATTCCGGCACAATGTCAACTTTGGTAATGCATTCCTGCATGCAGGAATTCACGTCAATCTCCCTCTACCTTCAAGAGAAGTTAAGTCAGTTATCCTGTCTCTCCTTACTCCACCCTTGTTTCTCATTTTCTTGAAGAGGAATTTTCTAAATGCATTACCTCAATAATGAACAATCATACATTTTTTTCAATTAACTCAAGTATATGCTCATAACTGAAACAAAAGTATATTTCTTAAATATTTGCTAACTTAGGAGTTACATAATTAGCATATATGATGGATAAAGAAATATAGATATTACCAGGGCCAAAGGAGAGAACAGAGGATAGCTAAGTACATTTAGACCTTATTAAATCACAAATAAAATAAAAATTCACTGCTACTGTAAGTGCCATATTGCACTACTGTAAGTGCCGAAACAAGCTTTTAAGACAAACAAGAGGGAGACCCATCTGGAATAGACGAATACATGATTTGAGAAATAATTTAAAACAAAATGTGATATTTTGAGTCTTAGCAAACAGTATATAGCAACACATATGACTGAGCAAGATGATGAAGCACTATTTTTATTAAACACCTGAGCCTTACCTCCCCTGTGATGAAATGGATCATGACTATGGGAAACAGGGAAGAGAGAATTTAGCATCACTCTTTACTTGCGAATCACAAGGAATCAAAAAGTGAAATGAATCTATTGGCAATGAAATCGGGTTAGTAAGAATGTCATGCCAGAAAGTTCCACTTCAAGTAACAGATAACAAGCACACCTCAGGAGCCTTCTGCTTTCTTTGGAATGTCAGTTATCTCAAATAATGTTTTGCTGGGGCACACATGTGAAAGGATGTTTTGCTAAAGCAGACACAAGTGAAAGGATGTTTTGCAAAAGTAGACATGTGAAAGGACGAGTGATGTTTAGACGAAATATAAATATGACCTCACAGACAGTGAGAGATAGAACATTAGTTTGCCTCGCTCTGGCTCATTAGTCTTCAGTGACAACATGGATGTACTGGTTCATCTTACATTGTGTTGATGAGCTTCTTGTGGTGAGCTCATAGAGAGAAACGCACCAACATACTTCTCATGAGGTCCCTGTGGCTTCTTGCTGCTTCCACTGACTCCAGGTGGTTGGTGAGCCTTGAAGTTTCTTCTGTATTGAAATGCCCTTGCTGATTTGTGTGGTATCTGCCAAGTGGACTAGACTGCAGCTGCCAGTTCATGTTTGGTGTTTGCTAGTGGACTGGACTAAGGACAATGAAGATTGGAATCACCCCAAAGAACTATTTCTAAACATGTCCATATATCCTAATAACCTTTTCTTTTCCACTACTGATGCTGGGTGGTGTGTTAGAGGGGAGGTTGAATCCTTATAAAAGTATGTTCAGAAACAAACAAACAAATGTCATGCCATTTCTGAATGGAGATCTCTCCATTATGTAAGCCACCTAGAAATGTAAGTCAACTAACCCACTCTGTTTCTTCCATTTTCTTAGAGTGAAAATTCATATAAAATTATTTAATTTAGAATTCATAGAAGTCATTATATTATTTTTATTTTATTGGTCAATGGCTCACTCTGTGTTAAGGTAAAATAGGTTGAAAGTAATGCATAGACTAAAAAAAGAAAGTGTCCATGTGTCAAATTACATAGACAAAACTTCATTTTATATAGAGCAATGGACTGATTATGAAATTAGTATTGAGGGTATAATAATATAGTAATGTGATACACTATCGAGATCAAGTGTTTAAAAGCACAAATAACAAATGTTCTTTTAAGTGTAGTTGTAAAAAATTAGGTTATAGAAATGACAATATATAATTGAAAGCAATTTTTAAAAAGACACGTTTAAGAGACTTAACTGTGGATTCACTGGACTTAAAGTAGGGAATGACCTAAGTTAAAATCTTAGTTCTATTGTTGGAGTATTAAAAAAAATATAATTTTAGAATCAAGTTGAGGCAGTAATTGAGAAGACACAATCACAAATTTAACTCAATGCAAGTTTCTTTGTCCAAGAGAGTAAATTAGGAAACAATTGGAAGTATAAAAAAAGAATATAGACATTATCTTGAGACAATAAAGCTTTATTTTCTCTAATTAAAGGGTAAGCAAAGAAAGGTAGAATGATTTGAACATGCTTCACACATGAATAAACATTTGCTGGGAAAGAATTCACCTGCTCATTGGTAAACAGAAGATTAAAGAAAACTAAAAGGGGAAAGGAAGAAATACATCAATAGAAAAACAGTCACAAAGTGGAAGAGGGACACTGTAAAAATGTATTAGATATATGAACTTTCTTTCAAACAGTAGGAATAAAGGAGTGAGGAAACCATTTGCAGACATATTAATACTTAAATCATTTTCATTGTCAGGCTTGAAACATCTTATTCTTCTATACTTCTATAGAGTATATGGTAAATACATTGAAACAGGGAGCATATGACTGTATAAAGAAAATTGCTGAAAAACATACAAGTTGTACATTTGGCATTTTGTGCATTTTCTATTCAATTTGGTTCTACTTTATAAAATACTTATTCTACTTCCAGTATGACTCTGATGTAATTTCTTTATCTTATTATAAATACATGTTATTAAGAGCAATATTATGGCTAACTTTCTGAAAAGATTTGATAAGAGGTCTGTGTAAGTTTCAATTACAGAAACTAAACAACCAAACAAACAACAAGCATTCGTCATTGTTTGGTAGCTAGACCACTGATAATATTAGACCTGAGGTTTTTAAGGCCAAAGAGACCAGAGATCTCATGAGAAACTCTTACTAAATCTATAAACAGAAAAGTGAAGGAAAGAGTTGCAAGTTCTTCCAAAGGGAGAATAACTAGTTAGTAAGACAGAGAAGACACAAGGTTGGTTCCTAAGTAAGAAGCTGTTTATAATTGATACCTGCTGGCAAAAGGAAAATCCATTTGTTCCAATGGAGTGTCATCGGGTATATTAAGTATATCCAGGAAGGGCTCCATGCCTATGAATGGCTGGTGTAGCACCTGGCTAACACAAAATAAACTCTATGTTTTTGTTGTTAAAAAAGAAAGAAAGAAAGAAAGAAAGAAAGAAAGAAAGAAAGAAAGAAAGAAAGAAAGAAAGAAAGAAAGAAAGAAAGCAAGCATTTGTGATTGGGAGCCAGGGTGGAGGGAGTGAGTACTGGGAGAGACAACTGAAATTAGGAAGCATTTCAAGGGTGATCTGGATACCTAATGCACTGGAAACTGCCTGAAATCTGTGATTAATCTGCGAGTGTGACCCCAATGAAGACTCCTGGTAATGGGGATACAGAGCCTCAGTAGGTTTTATAACAAGGCAAGGCTTCCAGTGGTGGGACTGGGACAGCAAACCAGCTACAGAAACCTCTCACTTACAGTTTGTCCTGTCTACAAGATGTGATAGTATAACAATGACTCAGAACTTGTGGAATTGGCCAACCAATGACTGGTCCATCTTGAAACCCTCACTGTGAGAGAGAGTCCACACCTGACAGTGGCTGGATGGTCAGACATCAGTGGCTGGAATGTGCAGTGACCTAGAGCAGAACCAACCACACCAGGGGAAAAAAGTCAATGAACTAATTAATAATGATATTCTGCTATATTCATAAATTATTGCCTAGCCCAGTCATTATCAGAAGGGCTTCATCTGGCAACTGATGGGAGCAGATACAGAGATCCAGACCCAAATCCAAGGAATAGGGGGAGAAAAGGCTGTAGAAGCAAGAAGGGTCAAGAACATTACAAGAATACCCACAAACTCAACTAAGTGTGGCTCATAGAGGCTCAGAGACTGAAGAATCATGGATTCTTCCTGGGTATGTGCCAGTTCCTCTGCATATATTTTCTAGTTGTCTAGTTTGGTGTTCTTCTGGGATTGCTAACAGTGGGAACATGAGCTGTCTTGGACTCTTCTCCATGCTGTAGGGACTCTTTATCTCCTACTGGGTTGCCTCTTCCAACCTTGATATAAGAGTATCTTTATATGGTTTATTTGGTTGATATCATTGGAAGGCCTGCTCTTTTCTGAAGGAAAATGGAGGAGGGAAAAATGGACCTGGGAGAGAGGAAGGTGAGCAGAGGACTGAGAGGAGAGGAAAGAGGTAGAATTTCAGTCAGAATCTAATATATGAGCGAGGATAAATATATATATATATATATATATATATATATATATATATATATATATAAGAGGATAAATATATATATATATATATATATATATATATATATATATATAATTTTATTTTATATGTTTATGCATACTTCTCTATAGATAGCACATTTAACACCTGTTTAAATAGTAAATAAGCTTAATTTCTATGGTTTCTTTTCTAAAAGCATTTTGGTAATCTGAAAACCAGATTTTTTCATCCATCCCAAATATTTTCTTCGTAAAATACTTTTTAATACTTTAACTCTTGTTACCATGTTTGTGCTATTGTTTAAACTTCTAAAAATAACTTTATTATAAATTTATTCCAAGGCACTTTTAACATTATTTTGTCAATAACTAATATTTGTGACAAAGTATGACTGACTGGTTGATACAAGCTTAGATCCTCTCAGGGTTCATGGAAGGTCATTCAAAATGTTTGAAGGCTTGTCTAGTGCTCTGAATTCCAGAAAATGGCTAGTTCACTGATCTTATGCTTGGAAAGCTCAGCTGATCTCATATAGACATAAAATTTTAAGCAGAAATAGAGTCAAATAGAATTCCACTAAAATAAATGGCTCATGGAGTAGTGCACTAACTGCACCTATTTAAGCACTTTAATAGAGTGATCTGATTTATTCCTGAGGTAAGTATTGGCTGTTTCTTTGTAAGAAAAGGGAAACACAATCACATTCAATTGTTTTGAAAGAGGTACCTGCAGATGTAAATAAAGTTTATATTTTAAGTGGCCTTTTGAGCAGTTGAAATTAGTACAGATACACTAATTACACGAGCACCAATCTTGAGGCCAATAAAGTTTAAATGTTGTTCTTTGAACTCATAAAAATGTAGATCATGACTAAATTTCAAGCTTTATAACTTCCATTGTAAAATCGTGTAATTAATTAAATTGGAATGTCCTACAGTTCCAAGAAATATTAAAACAGAATGAACTTAGCATTAAATGACAGTTGAATTCCTTTGATTATGTGATCATGAATTACTTACAAAGAGAACTTTGAAATTTCCTAAGTACAACCATGCAGATGAGTAATACACTACTGACTGGAATATAGAATGCTTTTAAAAATGTACCTAACAGTTTGAGGAAAATAATAAAGAATAAAAATCATAAGAATCTGCCAGGGTTGTGAATTTTCTACTAGGCAACAACAATGGGCCATGTTTGGAACAGAGAAGTAGTAATGGCTGAAGCGAGATTCCTTTCTGATAAAACTCCCCGTTAAAGTCATTATAGTCCTGTCACCAAATTTCTTTGTAGTCTGGCTACCAAGTTAACTTGCCAAAGTCACCCTGGTAATTTAACATTATTTACAAACCTGCTGATTAATTTTGGAACAGATATTTTGGGAAACTAAAGTTCCTGTCAATTCTAGAAAGATGTTTGTTGAAATTATTATAATTTTCTTTCATTTAATGACATTTTACGATTCAGGTACTTAATTATACATGCACATGCTAGACACTTGGAAGAGTCAGTATGATGTTGTCCCAAGGAGGATTTCTCTATAACTAAGTATTTTATGACTCTGCAAAGATTTGTTGGACCAGATTTTAAACTCTGTCATATAAGAAAGTAGAAATTAGCTGACACGATTTTCTGAAAAGATTTCACATCTAAGAGAGAAGTTATGATGTGCTGGCACAGGCTTAGAATCCCAGCATTGGGAAGCTAGGGCAGAACTGCGAGATTGGGGTCAGGTTGGAGTACATAGCAAGACACTGTATTAAATGAAAATATGAATAAATAAACAAGAAAAGTGAGTATTGTGAAATATTTTCACACTGATATTTTTGAGACTTTTCTACAATGTGAGATTTTTTTTTAATTCATCATTATCCCTGAGTTCCTCTCATATTGTTCCTTTTGTACCCATATAATTTTGTGTCCTCTGTATTTTGTTGTTGTTTTGTTTTCCATTGAAGCCAACTTTTGTTAGCTTTATATTCTTAGATATAAAACCTCTCACAGGAGCTGGTCGATCAAACAACCAAGGGATATATTATTTTTACTTAGCTAAGCAAATCTAGCATCAAACTGTCTTTTAAATGTCTACGTTAATACTGACAAAGGATATCCTTAGCCTAATCAGATATACCTCTATGCAGTACTGATGAGTGCAAAGACTCCTTGTTGCCCCAAAATGCCACAAATAAGTGTCATTTTGGAGGTTATCTTTAAATAAGAAATGACTCTTTAAATAAGAAATGGGAGGGGAGAAAAAAAATGTTAGATGGGCCAGAAGGAATGAAGATGGTTGCTAAATAATGTCTTCTATGCACAACCTAGTCATTGTAATTATAAACTCACAGCTATAAGGATTACTGGTACCTCTCAAGCACAAGACTGGCACTACCAATAATATATTTTAGAGGTGGAGCACATGGAACCCTACTACTTACTGATGAATTGATGGCTACTAAGATTTTCAGAGATAAGGAGTTATTATATGTAGTTATACAAGTATTTGCTTAAATGGATATTTTCCAGCAGGCTGCAGTATTTCTATATTTCCGGGTCACTTATGACTGTGACTAAAATCAATGGGTCATAAAAGAAAACAAAATGTCATGAATGTGGCAAAAGGTTTTCTATGGAAGTGGATGGGCTTGCAGATATAGGAAGGAAGGAAAAAAGGAAAGAAGGAAAATAGAAAGGAAGGGAAGGAAGGGAAGGAAGGAAGGAAGGAAGGAA
This sequence comes from Mus pahari, assembly GCF_900095145.1. Lineage (NCBI taxonomy): Eukaryota > Metazoa > Chordata > Mammalia > Rodentia > Muridae > Mus > Mus pahari. The sequence continues at coordinate 75,173,253 of NC_034601.1, forward strand.
GGAAGGAAGGAAGGAAGGAAGGAAGGAAGGAAGGAAGGAAGGAAGGAAAAGGTCCAGAACAGATAATAGATATTTTCTTCATTTACATTCCAAATGCTATCCTGAAAGTTCCCTATACCCTTCCCCCACTCTGCTCCCCAACCTACCAACTTCCTGGCCCTGGCATTCCCCTGTTCTGGGGCATATAATCTTCGCAAGACCAAGGGCCTCTCCTCCCACTGATGGACGACTAGGCCATCCTCTGCTACTTATGCAACTAGAGAAACTGGTTAGTTCATGTTGCTGTTCCTCCTATAGGGTTGCAGGCCATTTCAGCTCCTTGGGTACTTTCTCTAGCTTCTTCATTGGGGGCCCTGTGTTCCATCCAATAGATGACTGTGAGCATCCACTTCTGTATTTCACAGGCACTGGCATAGCCTCATAAGAGAGAGCTATATCAGGGTCCTGTCAGCAAAATCTTGCTGGCATATGCAATAGTGTCTTGGTTTGGTGGTTGCTTATTGGATGGATCCTCAGGTGGGGCAGTCTCTGGATGGTCCTTCCTTCCATCTCAGATCTGAACTTTGTCTCTGTAACTCATTCCATGGGTATTTTGTTCCCCATTCTAAGAGGGAAAAAGTATCCACATTTGTCTTCCTTCTTCTTGAGTTTCATGTGTTTTGCAAATTGTATCTTGGGTATTCTAAGTTTCTGGGCTAATATCCACCTATCTAATAAAAATATGTAACTAGTACTTCTTTAAGTAATGGAATATAAATGTTTTATACTTTATGTAAATAGAGAACTAAGTAGATATTTCACAACAATGTAAAAATAACCAAACAGGAATTGGAAAAGCTAATAAAAACAATCAATGTTTAGGTTAAAAAAAAAACAGATAATAGAATGCATTTTATACTTGTCTGATACTGTCAAATAGCTCAATTAGTTAAAGTAAGATACATTGAAATTGTGCTACAATATATTGCGTTTTCTTCCATGGATATACAGTTTTACTATTATTATTATTATTATTATTATTATTATTATTATTATTAATGAGTTGCTTTCATGGTAAATATTTAATTACCACTTTTTGCTCTTGGTACCTCTCAAGCACAAGACTGGCACTATCAATAATATATTTTACAGGTGGAGCACATGGAACCCTACTACTTACTGATGGAATCAGGTCACTGCACCTGACCAAGAGCTCTGGATTCACAAATGAATCACACACACACACACACACACACACACACACACACACACGCACGCACACACACACACACACACACATGCACACACACACACACACTTTATATTTAATAAGCCTTACTTTGCTCAGTGGTTAGACACTTCCAAACCTCCCTACAAGTAGCATACACTCCCCTCCAGCATTTCTGAGGTAACAAATTTTAAATCTATATTTTATCTTTTGCCACCCTATTTCCTGCTGGGCAGCCCTCCCATGGAGCTGCTTTCCCTTTGCATGTATATTTCACCCTTCTAACCCTTCTGCTCCTTCACAGCATGGTCCATACTATGTCCCTCTCCTGGCAGAGACCCTTCTCTCTCCTCTGTTTCTTGCCCAGGAATCCTAAAAGTCCTGCCTCTGTCCCCTGCTCAACCATTGGCCACTGGATCTTTAAACCAGTTAGGGACAGGGACCTTCAGCATCTGGACACATAGATTCCCATGTGAATTTGGCAGCCAAATTGAAACAAAGAATTAGAACCAGTCCCCAAGAGTTGCTAAAACGTTGTGTGTATCTTTCAAAAACTACCAAACATGATATGTGATTGACCTATGGTAAAATGAGATGTATAGTAAAACTGTGGATTTACTAGGTATTTAACTGCTGTTCACTTCACTGTGATACACTAATTGTGTAGATGTTTTATAAGGAAAGATTATTGTAAGTGTAATTCTAGAAGAGGAAACAATATTCTAGTTTTTAAAGTTCATATAAATATATTTTATGATATATGTATCAACTAATGGTTAATATTATCTGATATGTTCAATTATATGTTTTCTGTAAAACATATTTTGTTGAAAATGCACATATTCTATGTGGAGGTATAAAAATCAGCAGATTGTATTTATAAATGCATATACTACAATAATAGTTAAGAAGAAGAACTGATGGAGCTGAAATGGGGGCACAAATTGAGTTGCAGGGGAAGAAAATGGAATGGAAACTTCCATCTGAAATTCTATAAAATAGTAACAAAATATATATTTTTAAAATGAGCACTTAAATTGTATCTTCATTATTTCATATATTGTGGGGATTTTCTAGATTTGAAAAAAAGCAATTGTTTTAGATAATAACTTTTGAAATTCTAAATACCTTAAGCAAACTAATCTGTTAGAAATACCACATGCCTCAATTATTGGGGTACAGTTTATGACTGTTAATTTGATTGTCACTTACTTTCATCATATTGATGAGTTTTGAGACTGTATAATTATTACTACACACTATTAAGAGAAGCATTCATGACCAAAATGGCAGCATCTATGATTTATAGACATGCATTCATGAGCATACACACACACACACACACACACACACACACACACACACACACACACATTAAATTTGTTTCCAATTTGAAGGGTACAATATATCCATTTAGCAAAGTAACAGCAGCAGGTTATCTAGATGGACTTATACATATACTCCCACCCAAGCCATTTCCCTTTTTTTTTTTGTTTTGTTTTGTTTTGTTTTGTTTTTCAAGACAGGGTTTCTCTGTATAGCTCTGGCTGTCCTGGAACTCACTTTGTAGACCAGGCTGGCCTCAAAGTCAGAAATCTGCCTGCCTCTCTGTCTCCTGAGTGCTGGGATTACAGGCGTGTGCCACCACACCTGGCTAAAGCCATTTCCTTTTATCTGGTTCCACATTATTATAGAAAGCTTCTATCTAACTGAATTGGCCTCAAACTCATTCAGAGATTCATTGATTAAACCTACAGAGGCACGCAAATATTGTACCAGTGGACTAGTGTTCCATGCAGAATCCACAGCTGAATAAGGCTGTTGATGAAAATTCTTCTCTAGTAGTATCAACTATTAAGACAGAGAGCATTAACAAGATCAAACTTGCTTCTTAAAAATTTTAGCATATACATTATTATCAATTTTAAATCAATAGCGAGAACCTGTTACTATGTATGTGTATGGATACTATGAAAGAATAGCATCATTTTGTAACATGCATTCATAAGCTACTAAACAAACTGGGTAAATAAAAATCAAATTATGTTTTAAACTTCAAATTATGTTTTTAAACTATTTTTTCTTTTATCGAAAATGTATTTTTCTTACAGAATACACACTGATTCTGGTTTCCCTTCCCTCTACTCCTTACAGTTCCTTCCCACCATCCTTACCATCTAGAATCTTCCAGCTTCTGTGTCTCATTAGAAAAAAAAAACAGGCTTCTAAAAGATAATAATAAAATCTAACCTAATGAAACACAATGACATGAAACTAAAACTAACATATAAAATATGAAAAAACAATAAATAAAAGAAAAGAGCTTAAGAACAGGCACAATAAACATAAACCCACCATTATACACACTCAGAAAATGTATAAAAACACCAAACTAGATAGAATCTATAATGTAGATGCAAATGATTTATATGATAAAAAGAGAAAAATATTGAATAATTCTTTTAAAAAATTAAAAATAAAAAATGATACATTTTAATTTTTAAAGTATGAATTGGACAATGGATAAAAGATAAGATGGTTTTGGTTATTGTGTGGCATGGGGATTTTCTTTTATGACATGTCTATTTAGTGTTCTGTAAGCTTCTAGTATGCTTATAGGCATTGTTTCTTTAGAGTAGGGAATTTTTTTTTAAGATATTGAAGATGTTTTCTGGGCCTTTGAGCTGAGAATCTTCTTTCACTTCTATTCCTATTATTCTTAGTTTTGGTCTTTTGATACTATCACAAATTTCTTCTTGCCACATAATAATCAAAACACTAAATGTACAGAATAAAGAAAAATATTAAAAGCCACATGTGAAAAAGGTAAAAGGAACACATGAAGTAAATAATTTCACAACATTAAAACCAAAAAAAAAAGAGAGAGAGAGAGAATCTCGCTTACACATTGTGAACCCTAATATCAAAATAACAGAAATTAACAACCACTGGAAATCTCTCAACATCAGTGGACTCAATTCTGCAATAAAAAAGGGACACACGCTAACAGATAGATATATTAACAGTATCCATCTTTCTGCTCTATACAAGAAACACAACTCAAGAAAAAAATAGACATTTCCTCTGAGTAAAGGGCTAGAAAAAGGGTTTTCCAAGCAAAGGGGCTGAACAAACAAGCTCAAGTAGCCATTCTAATATCTAAAAATGTTGATTTTCAACCAAAGTTAATCAAAACAAATGGGGAAAGACATGTTATACTCATCAGTAAAAAAAAAAAAAAAAAAAAAACATTTGACAAATCCAACACCCACTCACTGAGAAACATCTATGCTCCAAATATAAGGGCATCCACATTCATAAAGGAAAAAGCCACAAAGTTTCAACAGAAACCAGGATATTGTACCCCTCATATCTTATTAGGTCTCTGTGGATTAAAGCTGGACATCAACAACAGATACAGCAGAAAGCCTAGAAACCCATGGAAACTGAACAACTCTACAATGTTCACTGAGTCAAAGAAAAGATAAAGAAGTTAAAGACTTTCTAGAACTTAGTGAAAATTAAGGCAGATCATACTAAAACTTGTGGGACATAATGAAAACAGTGATGCTAAGAAGAAAGTAAGAAGTAACCAAATAATAGATTCAGAAAATGTGGTTTATTACACACACACACACACACACACACACACACACAATAATACTCAGCTCATGACAACAGAACCATCATGAATTTTGCAGGTAATTTTATGGAACTAGAAGATGTCATCTTGAGTTCGATAATCCAGACCCAGAAGACCTGCATAGTACATACTCATTTATGAATGGATATCAGCCAGGATGAACAGAATAGCCACACTACAGTCCCTAGATCCAAGACAAGCCAAATAAAAAGGACAGTGCAAGGGAGGATGGTTCAGTCTTTCTCAGAAGGGGAAATAAAGTAGGTATCAGAGGTGGATGGAGGGAGGGAAATGAGTAGACGACTGGAAGGAGAGGAGAACCTGACAGAGTAGGGTATAGGTGTAGGGAGAATAGGGGACAGAAAATAGAGATTAGCTTGGGTGGGGACATCTCTAGGCACTGCCAAATACCTGGGACAGGAAAGGCTGCAGTATGTCTATGGAAAAGACTTATCTGAGACTCCTAGCAGTGGGAGATATGGACCCTGAAATGACAACATCCTGTAGCCAGGCAGTTCTTGCAGTGGAGATATAAGGACAACAATTCAAACACAAAATCTCTGATCCAAAATGTCACCACCTACCACATGTACAAAGAGCAGAGATAGAGGGGTGGGTAGTCAATGACTGACCTAAATTTAGAACCATCCTATGGATAACAACCAATCCCTGACACTAGTAATGATACTCTGCTCTACATACGAGCTAGCATAGAAGTCCTTTGAGAGGTTCCACCCAGCAGCAGATGGAAATATACGTAGATTTCCACAGCCAAACATTAGCTGGAACTCATGGAGTCTTGTGGAGGAGTTGGAGGAAAGACTGAGGGACCCAAAGAGGAAAGGGATGTCATAGGAAGCTCAAGAGAGTCAACTAACTTCAACCTTTTGGGTTCCCAGAGAATCAATCACCAACCAAAGAGCTCCATAGGTTGGACCTAAGCCCTCCCTCAGCATATATATCTAGCAGAAGTGCAGCTTGGCTTTTAGGTTGGTCTCTCAACAACTAAAACAAAGGTTGCCCTAAATCTGTTGCCTACTTACAGATCCTGTTCCCCTAACTGAGCAGCCTTGTCTGGCATCAATGGGAAATTATGTGCCTAGATCTTCAGTAATATAATGAGCCATGGGTAGCTGTACAGAGGGGGATGGTCGTGATACAGTGGGCAGGGGTGGGGGAGCTCCCACTTAGAAGAAGACAAGGGAATGGAGGGAGGATCTGTATGAAGGCTTACTGGGAAGACAGGGAGGCTGATACTGGGATATAAGGTGAATAAATAAATAAATGGAAAAACGATGATTGGGGGAGGAGAGAAAATATGTTAAACATGTTATTGAAAATTCTCAAATAACTAATAATACATAAGCAAATATTAAATTGTAAAATTAGAAGAAAATATTATTTGTAATGAGTATTGCAATAGAATATAAAACACAACACAAACTCATCTAGTTTAATTTATCCTTGTATTAATTCTGCTCTGAAAGAAGTACTTTCTATTAGGTAGAGTTGTAACATTGTGCACCCTTAGGACATCATTAAGTAAAACATGCTTCAGATCACTAACTTCTCCAAACTAGTTTTTAAAAATAATGTCTAAGTATCTTCCGAGAAATGTCTCAAACATTGAGGGATTATGATTCACTGCGATTTTTATTTAATTCTTTCTATCTAGGATGAGTACTTAGCACCCCCAATGCAATTGATTTATATGATTTTTATTTCAAGTTTCTTTTTCATCTTCCTCATTATCTGTTTATCTAATTGGGTAGTACTCATTATAAATGACATTTTTTCAGAAAAGTTATGGATAACGATATTGTTCATTTCTAGTGCCTAATTGGAGATATAAATAAGGAATTTGCCTTTAAATGGAGGCCATTTTCATGTTTTTACAGCATCTATTTCATTTGTAAAAGTAAACATTCACATATTAAGCTAATTAAAATAATAGAACTGACTATATTTCACTCATAATGAAATTTATTGTAGTCAGAAAGAAAAGAGCCAGTAAACGAACTGTTTTTGGCAAATAAATTTATGTTTCTGTTAAAAATTCAGCATTCTCTAGACTAGGCTATCCTAGAAAAGATTATTTCAATGACACAGCTTTCTTCTTAATTGCAAACCAAGACTTTGCATCAGAAATTCTCCAGACTTCTATGATCACCCATAGTACTTTGCCTAAAACCAGAATTATTCCTGTATTCCCCTCCTTTAAGGATCTGTGAAGTTAAGTGTAGCACAGTTACAACTGTCTATGATGAAGTTTTTACTGACTCTAGATTTAATGACAGCAAAATGACATTTTTGTGACAATTGCAAGTAATTTTTTTGTTTGAGTTCTGCTTATCTGGAAAATATCTACCAGTGCAGAAACACAGCAAAACATGATGACCTTCTAAAGAAGGTAGACTTATCCATGCTGCATGGAGCTTACATTATTCCCAGACATACCGAACAACTGAGAAACAAAGGTTTTGAAGAGAGATTGATTTTTGATCCCATGTAACATTTTGAATAGCTCTAGATGATGAGAAAATGCGACCGGACCGATACTAGAGTTTGTTCTTTAAAAAAATGGCAGACTAGCCAGACCAAAGCTCTTCTCTTCACAGTTGAAAGAATGAGAAACAAGGAATAATTTCAAAACAAACAAAAACCACCTTTTGTCTAAACTCTGTGAAGTAGTCAGAGATTTAGAGTCACCAAGTGACACTGATCAAGAAAAGGGATAACTTAAAATGTATAGGGAATGATAGACATTTTCACTTGTCTTTTACATACCAAGAGCTAATTTGGTGGTATTTTAGAAGAAAGGTACATACACCCAATGTAGTAATATGGATTCAGGCTTCTGAGGGAGAACAAATATAGTATTGGCAAATTAATGTATAGTTCAAACAGATTATCCCCAGAGACAGCATGATAGATTGCAATAACATATTCATTTGTTATCTTGGCTAACTCATGTAGCTCAGAAAATAGTTGACTATTTGTAATAACAAAGGGAAATGGTAGATTATGTCCCGAGTAGCCTTAAGAAAAAAATATGTTTGAATGAAAATAAAATAGAATGCTTGAGACTAGGCCCTGGAAGAGGGGACATTCAAAAGAAGCTAGGCACATAGGGAAACAGCAAATCCAGAGACATGTTGAGGATGAGATTTATTATCCTATTTGGCCTGAAAAGACCTTAATCTGTACCTTGACTGGTACGCTTAGCATACATGTATTAGTTTTTCTTCTGCCAGTGTTACTGTTGTGTATGTTTCTTAATTAATTCTTGGTGCTCCAGAAAATTTCCGTGAACATATTTAATGAGTGGTAAGAAAGTACAGCTTCGGCAATCACACATAGTGATGTAAATTCCATTAAAAAAAAAACAAAACCTCTTAAAAAGTGTCATAAGGCAAATGCACCATTGTAGCTTTCAACAACCAAAATAATAATAAAAAAATAATAGTACATCATGGGAAATAGGAAGAAGAATCTGAATTCCAGAGTTAAGATGCATAAGAGTCAAATGCCTACTTTTCGATAGATGATCATATAGCATAAGAAAAAGTTAAAAAAAAAAAAAAACAACTATGCTGTAATCTATGAAGCAATGTAAGTTGTTGCAAACTATCCATGAAGAAGCCCAACATTTGATTTGCTAAACAAAATGTTCCAAAATCATATTAAATATGTTAACAAACAAACCTGTCTAATGGATATTTATTGTAATGACTAAAAGAAAAGTGTTTTCTTAACAACTTTATGATACCAACAAAAGATATAGTTTATATAAGGAGCCCAGAGATTCATAGTCATAAAACATAGCTTATAACATAGCTTATAAAAGTCAGTATAGAAAATAAAGAACAGATATGCACAAACAGAAGAGAGAGGCAGTAAACTTGGGGATCAATAACTGAATTTCATAGTAGGAAAGGAAAGTGATCAGACCCTAGGAGACCAGAGCACTGTTCAAGTTAAGATAATCAGCATTGTTAAATTTCCAGAGAATTTAGAGAGAAAAGATCTGGGCAGGGAAGCTTAAACATGTCATCCAAGCTCTTGAGAGACTGGTGCAGAGAGAGTGGCCTGAGTTTGAGAAAAAAACCTTAGACACAAGAACTTTTCTCTGAACAAAAAACAAAAGATTAGTTGAAGAAAATATGGCAAAAGATCTCCAACTAATTGAAAAAGTATAAACTTTCCAATCTAAGGATCATACCATAAATAAGTCAATAAATAAGTAAAAAATAAACAAACAAACAAACAAACAAACAAACCTCCACACAGGATAAATTCACTTAGAACTGTGAAGCAATGCTATAGAACTGTGAGTATGTCTCCAAAATAGAAAGAAAAACACTGACAGTATCAAAGAAGATGCTATTCAGTTGTGACAAAATGTCAAAATGACCTGCTGTTCATTTCTCATTTCTCAGAGGACCATGGAAGGAATTGGCTATAGATCTTGAATGGTTTTTGCTGTTTTGTTCTTTCTTTCTTTCTTTCTTTCTTTCTTTCTTTCTTTCTTTCTTTCTTTCTTTCTTTCTTTCTTTCTTTCTTTCTCTCCAATATTAATTTCAATCTCTATTTTTAAACAGTTTGGTATTTCCAGAAAGTAGTATTGCCTGCCAATTTCTTTGAGTCCACTGCCATTTGGTTTATCTTGTTTAAAGTTTCTGGCTCTTCCTTCTATGTAAGGGGACTGTGTAATTTGGGTCCTAACTTTGACTGAGTGAACTGTATTTGCCTTTAGGCATTTCAGCTGTTCTTTGGTCATGTTCAATCGCTGACAGCCTTTTGTCGTTGTTACTGTTGTTTTTATTTCGAGTCTGTTACTTCTTATTAACCTGACTTTTCTCAATGCTAACATGACACATGCCTGCTTCTAATTTTTATAGTGTCAGGCTTCCCTCCCTTAAACTCAGTTTCCCAGCTCTAAGATATTCACACATATGCTCAAGGGATTCAAATACTTGTACTTCTCAGAGTAGTGTAGTCTATGGCAGAACTCCAAGAAGGTTTTGGTTAAAGGCAGGGAATGATTATGGTGTGCTTACATTCTATTTAGAAATTACTATATTTTTCATAATGTTTTGCTTATGGAAACTAAATTTGCATTTAATTTAATTTTTACATGTCACAAAGCATTATGCGACATTTTACCTAACATACATATTTTGAACACACAACAGATGGCAGACTACATTTGGTAACTGAGACATAATCCGTGCATCACTTTCTGAAATAGAAAAGCATTAATATTTTGGGATCATAAGGACCTTCTTTCTCATTTGGGGAATTGAGGGCAGGAAGATGGGAGTGGGTGGGTGGGTGGAGGAACACCCTCATATAAGCAACGGAAGGGAGGATGGGATAGGGGTTTCCAGGACAGGGGAAAACTGGGAAAGGGTATGGGAGCCTTTTGGGGTGCCATTTGGCAGGAATCTGACATTGGTCAAGCACAAGGAAACGGGCTGCTTGGCAGGAATCTGACCTTAGAGCATGACAGGAACATAAGGCTAGAATCTAACTTTAGGCTATAATAGGGAAGTA
>NC_034601.1:75184048-75215329 GCF_900095145.1 Mus pahari
GGGGGCGCCCCCAGTTCTCTTTTTTTGAAATGAGTTAAGACTTTATCTGTTAACATTTAACATTAAATGAGCTATAACTTGATTTAGTTTTAACTCATTTCAAAAAAAAAAAAAAAAAAAAACAAAGAGAGAGAGAGAAACCATTGAGTGACTGAGCAGGCTTGCTCAAAAGGGGATAACATTTGAAATGTAAATAAAGAAAATATCCAATTTAAAAAAAAAAAGAAATTAAAAGGTTGTATACAATCCATTGATAGAAAACTTAAATACTTGCCTTACAACTTATTTATTCAACAAATAAAGTTATTGCCGTCCAAAAAAATAATGCTAATAAATACCAGAAAAGTAAAAGGTATCAATGAAATCCCAAAAGTATAAAGTTCATTCATATTTAATAGAGTGCTAAGAGAATGCCTAAGAAGATTCTTCAGTCAATGAAGGAGGAGAAACAGGTGGCAAGTGGCTAAAAGCTGGGGCAAGTAGTTTCCAACATCCTAATTCTAGAGCTGTGATGAACTTAGACTCTACCTTTATTACAAAACTGTCTGATTCAAAAGTGAACACAATGCTTAAAACAGGGCCTTCACTACCTTTTATATGAATCCTTTGAATGAGCAAAAGAAAGAAGGGAGGGAGGGAAGAAAAAGAGAGAGAGAGAGAGAAAGAAGGAAAGAAAGAAAGAGGAAGGGACGAAGGAAGGAAGAAAGAGAAAGAAAGAAGGAAAGAAGGAAAGAAGGAAAGAAGGAAAGAAAGAAAGAAAGAAAGAAAGAAAGAAAGAAAGAAAGAAAGAAAGAAAGAAAGAAAAGAAATTGGCAGAAAATGAAAGTCAAAAGAGCTGAGCTCTAAAAGAATTTCAGATTTCTCACAGACTTTTGTGTTTACTCTCACCAACAATGGGATAAGGAAATTTGGGGAGGAATTTTAACATGTTAACTGTTTCAACAGACTTATTCAACCTTCATTTTATCGGACGGCTGTGAAATTTCATGTGGATTCCCATAAGGAGCAAAGCATCATTCTAGTTTCTTTTTTGTTGTTGTTTTGATTTGTTTGGTACTGGTTTTTGAAATCCCAGAAAAGTGGATGGCAGAAAAAGCCCATTGCTGACCAAAGATTTCTAACACAAACTTGTCCTGCCTGAATCTTTTTAATAGATCTCTCAAGGTTTGAGCAGGCTCTAGAATGCTCTATAGTATTCAACAGAGCACTTGAATTTGCATTACATTTAATCTAAGACTTTTTCCGATAAGGGTGCAAATTATTTCTCATACATATTAAGAGGGAACCTGTTTTCATTTTCCCTTTGTTGATCCAATCACTCCTTTATCAATCTCCTTGGATGATTATTCCACTGTCTGGATTTGTCCCAGTGTCTCAGTGTTCAGCTCACCAAGCTCTTGCTCCATGCAATAAAGCAATGTCATAGTTTTCTCATTTCTTATGGTGAAAGTATTGACTATCAGGCAGTGTTTCTAGTTTTAGCACACTGCTATAGGTACGTCAGGGAAGAATATTAGCGCTATGATTTCTCATTTTGAACTGAATCACTTTTAGCTGTGGACCTGTGTCCTTTTCCAGCTGTCCTTGTAACCAAACTCCTACGTCCAGATTGTTTTCTAATTTAACCAATTGTCATCATTGCTGCGGCATCGAGCTACAAACACTCTTTTAAATCCTCACATATTTTTGTCTTATTTAAAAATTATTTGATGAATATCATCTATCTTAAATTTAAATTTGTCTTGTTTGGACATATGTATAGCTATGCTTTCTTTCTTTTTTTTTTTTTTAAGATTTATTTATTTATTTATTTATTTATTTTAAGATTTAACAATACACTGTTGCTCTCTTCAGACACACCAGAAGAGGGCATTGGATGTGAGCCACCATATGGTGGCTGGGACCTCTGGAAGAACAGTCAGTGCTCTTAACCTCTGAGCCATCTCTCCAGCTAGTCTTTCAGGTACATTGTTATCTTGAATAGGATTCATTACTATCTTATCCAGAATTGGGGAATGGCTATATGTAAAACTTCCTTAATGTCAGATGCAGCCACATCAAAAGTTTTCTTTCTATTGCTCTACAACATTTTTTTTTTTTTAACACACAGAGATCAGATGTTTTTAGGGTGTTTTTGTGGACATGAGGAGGTTGATGCCTCCGGGAAAAATGAAATAACAGTCTGGGATAACATGCCACAACTAAAAAACAGCTTCTGATCGACCCAAATAGGGAATGAAAGTTTTCCTACTTGTAAAGCTGGAAGGAACAATACCATCTGTTCCTTTTCCATGGCACACTGGGATACAACCTTGACACATCAATGTAGAGAACCTGTGTTTTTGACTCCTCACTGGGTACAGTTCTGAAGCAGTCCAGGGTGGAATCTGCTTAGATATTTGGGTTTCTGTGTATAGCAAGTAGCTCTGTACTTCACTTTGTAAATATTCTGTCATTATGTCTCTTTCCTTTACTGGGCCCCACCCTCATCGCTTCGCTGTTGCTTTTATTTCCTCAAACACAGAATCGCCTCTGAGGACTTTAGAATATTCTCTTCCAGTGCCTGTTTCATAATTATAAATAAAACATAATAGTTGTTGTAGTTAACCAGTTCTTTAATTTTCATATATTTGATAATTTCTTCCTTTTAAATTTTCATCCCCTACCATGTTTCACAATTTTAAAAGAGAATTGTATAGTTATTTACTTATTTTTTAAATTTATTTATTCAATTTACAACACAATATCGGTCTGTCCTCTCATCACAGTACCCCCTCATGTAAGTCTTACCCCCATTCCACCTTCCCCTTCTCCTTTGAGAAGAGGAAGTCTGTTCTGGGTGACATGCGCGCGCGCGCGTGCGCGCGCACACACACACACACACACACACACACACACACACACACACACACACACCTGCTCCGACTAACACAACAACCCCTTGTACATCACCTCACTGCTGGGCTACAAGCATAATCTCCTACTGAGTCCAGACAAGGTAATACATTTAGGGGTGGAGGAGCCACAGGTAAGCAGACAAAAGGCTCAGGGAAAGCCCCTGCTCTAGTTGTTGGGGGACACTAGACAACTAAGCTGCTCATCTGCCACATGTGAGATGGTTTGTGGTTCGGTTGCTCTCCTTATCCCTTCATTGTTGAAAATTCTCTGTTTAGCTCTGTCTCCCGTTTTTAATTGAGTTACTTGGATTGTCGGTCTCTAACTTCTTGAGTTTTTATATATTTTGGATATTAGCCATCTGTACGATGGAGGATTAGTGAAGATCTTTTCCCAATCTGTAAGCTGTCATTTTGTCTGAATGACGGTGTCCTTTGACATTTGGAGGCATTTCAGTTTCATGAGGTCCCATTTGTTAATTTGTGACCTTACTACCTGAGCCACTGTCGTTCTGTTCAGAAAGTTGTCTTTTGCACCAATGAGTTCAAGGCTATACCTTAGTTTCTCTTCTATTAAGTTTAATGACTTTCTGTTGAGGTCTTCGTAACATCTAGACTTGATTTTTGTGCAAGGTGATAGATATGGATTTATTTGCCTTCTTCTACATCCGGACAACCAGTTAGACCAGCACAAATTATTGAAGATATTTCCCACTTTCCATTGTATGTTCTTGAGTTATTTGTCAGAAGGATCATAGGTGTCTGGGTTTATTTCTCTGTCTTCAATTCAATTTCATTGATTCACCTATCTGTTTGTATACTGATAACTTTCGGTTTTTATTACTATTATTTTGTAGTACAGCTTGAAGTCAGTGTTGTCTTTAGAAGTTCTTTTATTGTTTAGGATCATTTTAGCTATCCTAGTTTTTTGTTTGTTTGTTTGTTTTTATTCTAGAAGAATTTGGAAATTACTTTGTTTATCCATACAAAGCTGAGAATTTTTATTTCAAGATCTGTGAAGAATAGTGTTGGAATTTTGATATGGATTAAATTAAATCTGCAAATTGCTTTTGCCATTCTCACTATGTTAATCCTACCTAATCCATGACCAAGGGAGATCTTTCCATCTTCTGAGATCTTCTTCAATTTCTTTCTTTAGGGGTTTGAAGTTCTTGTCATGTAGGACATCCTCTTGCTTGGTTAGCACTACATCAAGGCATTTTATGTCATTTGTGGCTATTGTGAGGGTAATATTCCCTAACTCCTTTCTAAACCCGTTTATCACTTGCATAGGGGAGGGCTACTGATTTCTCTGAGTTAATTTTGTATTCAGTCACTTTGCTGTAGGTGTTTATAATCTATAGGAGTTCTTTGGTAGAATGTTGGGGGTTATTTATGTATACTATCATATCGTCTGCAAATAAAGATGCTTTGCCTTCTTCCATTTCCAATTTATATCCTGTCCATTTCCTTTAGTTGTCATATTGCTCTACCTAGAACTTCAAGTACTGCATTGAAAAGGTATTGGGAGAGTGGACAGACTGATCTTTTCCTCAATTTTAGTGGAAATGCCTTAAGTTTCTCTCCATTTAATTTGCTGTTGGCTGTCGACTTACTGTATTTTGCCTTTATTGTGTTTGTGTATGCACAGTATATGCCTGTTCTTTCCAAGAATTTCAGCATGAAGGGGTGTTACATTTTTTTAAATGTTTTTTCAGTCTTTACTGAGATGATCATGAGGATGTTTTCTTTCAGCTTGTCTACATGGTGGACTGCTTTGATGGATTTTTTTCTATATTGAACCACCCCTGCTTCCCTGGAATGAAGCCTACTTGATCATAGTGAATGATGCCTTTGATGTGTTATTGGATTCACTTGAAAAGTATTTCATTGAGTACTTTTGCATATTAATGTTCATGAGGGAAATTGTTTTGAATTTCTCTTTCCTTATTGATTGTGTGTGTGGGGGGGGGTGCTTTAGTTATCAGGAATACTGTGGCCTCATAGAATGAGTTTGGCAGTGTTCCCTCTGATTCTATTTTGAGGAATAGTGTGAGGAGTATTAGCAATAGCTCTTCTTTGAAAGTCTGGTAGAATTCCTCAATAAAACCATCTGGCCTATGGGTCATTTTTGGTTGGGAGACCTTTAATGAGTGCTTCTATTTTCTTAAAGAACTATTCAGATAGTTTACCTAATCTTGATTTAGTTTTGGCAATTGGTATTTGTCTAGAAAGTCATCTGTTTCATTTAGGTTTTCCATTTTTCTGGAGTACAGGTGTGTTGGCTGGTTTTGTGTGTCAACTTGACACAGGCTGGAATTATCACTGAGAAAGGCACTTAGGGAAGTACCTCCACGAGATCCAGCGGTGGAGCATTTTATCAATTAGTGATCAAGGGGAAAGGCCCCTTGTGAGTGGAACTATCCCTGGACTGGTAATCTTGAGTTCTATAAGAAAGCAGGGTGAGCAAGCCAGGGGAAGCAAGCCAGTAAGGAACATCCCTCCATAGCCTCTGCATCAGCTCCTGATTCCTGACCTGCTTGAGTTCCAGTTCTAACTTCCTTTGGTAATGAACAGCAGTGTGGAAGTGTAAGCTGAATAAACCCTTTCCTCCCCAACTTGCTTCTTGGTCATGATGTTTTGTGCAGGAATCGAAACCCTGACAAAAACAACAGGCTTTTGAAGTAAGACCTAATAATTCTTTGAACTACTACCTCAGTGTTCATTGTTATGTCTATTTTTCATTTCTGACTTTGTTAATTTGGATACTGTCTCTCTTCCTTTTATTTAGTTTGACTAAATGTTTATCTACCTTATTGATTTTCTCAAAGAACCAGCTATTGGTTTTATTGATTTTTTTTTTTTTGTATTGTTCTCTTTGTTTCTAACTGATTGATTTAGCCCGGAGTTTGATTATTTCCTACCATCTATTACTCCTGGATATGTTTGCTTTATTATTTTCTAGTGCTTTCAGATGTACTTGTATCTCATTAGTATGAGAACTCTCAAATTTCTTTATGAGTACACTTAGTGTTAGGAACTTTCCACTTAGTATTGCTTTCAGAGTGTCCCATAAGTTTGAGTATCTTGTGCCCCCATTTTCATTGAATTTAGGTGTTAAATTTCTTTCTTTATTATTTAGTAGAGAGTTGTTCAGTTTCCATGAGTATGTAGGCTTTCTGTTGCTATTGTTGTTAAAGTATACTTAATTCATGGTGATCTGATAAGATGGATGGGGTTATTTCAATAATATCTATTGAGGTTCATTTGTACCTGATGCTATTATAAAGTTTGGAGGAGGTTTTGTGAGGTGCTGAGAAGAAGGTATATACATTTTGGTTGGATGAGGTGTTCTACAGATATCTGTTAGGTTTGTATGAATTAAAACTTCTGTTCAAATTTATTTTTCCCTCTGTTTAGTTCATGTCTCCATGACCTGTGCATTGGTGAAAGTGAGGTGCTGAAGTCTCCCACTATAAATGTGTGGGGTTTGACATGTGATGTTTAGTAATGTTTCTTTTACAAATGTCTATGCACTTTAATTTGAGGCATCAATGTTGAGAATTGAGATGTCCTCTTGGTGGATTTTTTTCATTGATGAGTATCAAGTGTCCTTACCTGTTTCCTTTTGTTTACTTTTGGTTGAAAGTCTATTTTATTAAATATTAGAATGGCTACATCTGTTTGTTTCTAGGGTCTTTTTGCTTAGAAAACCCCTTTCCAGTCCTTTATATTAAGATAATGATTATCTTTGTTCCCAAGATGTCTTCCTTGTATATAGCAGAATGATGGATTTTGTTTACACATTGATTATCTTAATGTATGTATTTTTTATTGGGGGATTGGATCCATTGGTGTTTAAAGATATTAAGGACAAATGGTTATTACTTCCTATTATTTGGTTGATGTTGGTAGCAGTTGAGTGTGGGTGTGAGTGTGTGTTGTCTATGTACTAATGGTGTGAAATTATTAATTTCTTGTGTTTTCTTGAGTAAGTTCGCCTCACTGGGTTGGAATTCTAGTACCTTCTATAGGGCTAGGTTAATGGAAAGATATTTGTACTGGCTAGTTTTGTGTCAACTTGACACAGCTGGAGTTATAGCAGAGAAAGGAGCTTCAGTTGGGGAAATGCCTCCATGAGATCCAGCTGTGGAGCATTTTCTCAATTAGTGATCAAGGGGGAGAGGCCCCTTGTGGATGGGACCATCTCTGGGCTGGTAGTCTTAGATTCTATAAGAGAGCAGGCTGAGCAAGCCAGGGGAAGCAAAGCAGTAAAGAACATCCCTCCATGGCTTCTGCATCAGCTCTTGCTTCCTGACCGGCTTGAGTTCCAGTCCTGCATCCTTTTGTGATCAACAGCAATGTGGAAATATAAGCTGAATTAACCCTTTCCTCCCCAACCTGCTTCTTGGTCATGATATTTGTGCAGGAATAGAAACCCTGACTAAGACAAATTGGTACCAGCAGAGTGGGGTATTCCTGTGACAACCTGACTATGTTTTGGGGAGGACTGTGGAAGGACTTTGGAACTTTGGGCCAGAATATCCATTTGGTGTTAAGAGCTCTGTGAGATGTTGTATAGGAGCTCAGAAGATGTGTTTGAGAACAGTGCAGAAGATGGAGGCATGGCTTGTAAAATTTCAGAGGGAAAATTAAAGACTTTCAGGGCCATTGTTACTTGGATTGTGAAGATTCTGTGGTTGTGGTTAGCTGGGGCTGAAGGATCAGCTGTGATTAACAAGATACCAGAACTACTAAATTGAAACCTTTGTATTACTGGGACTGTTGATGCTTGTTAGCTAGATCTAAGAAATTATCAGTGATTAAGAAAAGACCAGCATCAATGAGGTGACATCTTCTGGGAAGTGTTTTCTGAGTGCACAGAGGCTGTGTTCCAGAGATAGCCAAGGTTGTACCTTGTGCTGTGGCTGGACTTGGTAATGTGTAAGAGTTTTCAGGTCTTGGAAAATTTTATTCATATCCTTCATCGGTTTGATTTTATTTTCTAGTATTTCTTTATATTTCTTTGCTTCCCTTTTTAATGATTCTACCTGTTTGAATATATTTTGCTGTATTTCCTTTAGGGATTTATTCATGTTCTTCTTAAAGATCTCTATCATCTTTATAAGACTGGATTTAAGATCTACTTAAATCACTAGGATATCTAAGGTTTGTTGTAGCGGGATAGCTGGGCTCTGATGGTAGCATATTGCCCTGGATATTTTTGCTGGTCTTCTTATGTTGTCTTTTAAGTGTCTGATTTTTCTTGGTGTTGGTTAGATGATCCTGATGGAAGCATGGCTTCTCAGGAAGTTTGGGGGATCTGTGGACCAGACAATGGGGGTCACCATACCTGACTGCTGACTGTGCCTCAGGCAGTCCCTACTGTGTAGGCTGTGTCCAAGTCAGAACCAAGTGGGATTGCTAGGGAATCCAATTCTCCAGATTGTCCCAGGAAAATGAATTAGGATGGCAAGCAGATCTTACTGGGATGGACAGGGATCCAAGATGGCTAGTTTGGAGATAGGACACTGTCCATGTCATGCAAAGCTCTGCAAGGCTCCTCTGGACAAAAAAACAAGCCCAGAGCTATATAATAGGGCTCAGGGGACAGTGTGACACTCAGCTGGTCATATATCAGGGCAAATACACAATGTAACTCACCTACAGATTTTCAACAAGTTCACAAATAACATACTTTCTAGAGGCAAATAGAAGAAATTGCACTCAATTTGACTTTTGCTATTTTCACCTAATGATGTTCCCATTCCATTGTTGGATTCTTGGAGTATACTTTTTTTCTTTCCTTTTCTTTTTCTTATTTTTTTTAATTTGCAAGAAAAATTTCACTTACATTTTTGGCAAATATGTTTGTAGTTTACTATTTCCATTTCAAAATACACTAACAGTAGATGTGATTTTTTTCTTCCTTTTTTCAAAATCTGCACCTAAATAATTACTATATATAATTTTGTTTTGTTTCATTCCATGGTTAAAGATACACAGAGGGAAAGAAATCATCCCTAGGACCTACATGATTTAATCAGAGAATGACTAAGAAATTGTCCTGTGATTTCTAAGCTTTGTCTGGCATGATTCCTCCCATCATGTCCTCTCATTCAAGGTTAATTCACACAAACTAATGATAAATAAAAATATAGAAGTGGATACCCACAGTCATCTCTAGGATAGAACACAGATGCCCCAATGGAGGAGCTAGAGAAATTACTCAAGGAACTGAAGGGGTCTGCAACCCTATAGGTGGAACAACAATATGAACTAATCAGTACCCCCAGAGCTCGTGTCTCTAGCTGCATATNTAGCAGAAGATGGCCTAGTCAGNCATCGTNGGGAAGAGAGGCCCCTTGGTCTTGCAAACTTTATATGCCTCATACAGGGGAACGCCAGAGCCAAGAAGTGGGAGTGGGTGGACAGGAGAGTAGGGTGGGGGGAGGGTATAGGGAACTTTCAGGATAGCACTTGAAATGTAAATGAAGAAAATATCTAATAAAATAATTTTAAAAAATGTAACTCTCAAAATTTTATCATCATGTCACCATATATTTTGGGATGGTATATTTTACAATGAACCAAAAGTGACAGTCAAGTTACAAAACAAGTTATTTTTTCATGTGTAGGGTTTATTTATTAATTTATTGACATCATTGAAAATTTTCAACATATAATGAATTGAATGCAATGTTCCTCAGATTGGTAAGCGTTTGGTAGGCTTTTATAGATTTAATTATATAAGGAAGGATGAGCCCACATGACTTACAATTTTAATAAGCTGAGTTGAGTTTTACCCAGCAACCTGAACAGTTTCAGGAAAAACTTCATCAAAGAAATCACCATCACTTCCATGCATTATTAAAATGAAATGCTGAAATGTGAGAAAATTATTTGACAAATAGAATATTGATCTGTGTTCTGTTAGATGGTGTAAATCTGTGATACAAACATTGCAAATTTAAAAAATGGCTGAAAACAATACTCAAGGTCAGTGCAAATAATGGTTCAAGAAAATTGAAAAATATTTATGATGACACATGAAGAAATGTCAAAAATAAAGACGCAAGTTAAAAATAAATCAGTATCCATACCATCTGGTTATAGGGACACACTTAAAGTGTCAAAGAACTGACGGGTAAAAATAGCAATGGGCCATCTGAGTGATGCACCCAGAAAGTCAATGCATCAAGTTTCCCAAAGTGAAGAGATACATTCAGGGTAAATTCTGACATAAAAACGTTTAGTTATGAGTGAACACAGATAATCAAGAAGAGAAATATTATGACCATATGTTATGTATAGGATCTATATATTTTCATTATTTTGATTTGTTTATTCTTCTACCCACAAAATAAATATTTATAGACCATTTTCATGCAACAACTGCTATAGGCTTTTGTAACCTAAAGTCAAATAACAAACTGGAGTAAAAATGAATAACTTGCAGAAGGGAAGATAAACATTAAAACTCTCTTTGTTAAGAAGACTGTTACAAAAACAAATGTTGCAAAATGACCCCAAAAATGTGAAAAAAATATCAAAGAAGCTGACAATTACATATAAGAGACACTTTTAACTGTGTTTTGAAAAATCAAGTATAGAATCTTTAATTCATTAACTATATGAAAATATTTATTCCATATAAATGAGTATTTGTTAGCATGTTTATAGTGCATATCAGTACATCATAGAAAATGATTTAAGTATTTGTGTAAATTTCATAATGCATAATGTTTGTGGTATGTCACATCAGTAGCTAGGAATAAAATCAAAATTGAAATATGAAGCTATACTCTGAGGTTGAGAAAGATGGCTCACAAATTAAGACTGCTTCTAGTTCTTCCAAGGGACCCAAATTCAGTCTCCAGTACTCTTTCTGATAGAATACAATTGTCTGCAACTCTGACTCCAGCAAATCTGAGTCCCTCCTCTGGCCTACACAGACACGAATGTGCAAATAGCCTATACAAACATATAAATATCTATATTTTAAAGTGTTTTCTACTGTAAGCTTATCGTTTCTCTAATGCCATAGGCTGAAAACATTAAGCAAAACTATGGTAAACTGTGAAAAATATAGATAATTTTCTAATTCTTAGAGAAATAATACTATCAATATTTCTATTTCATAATAAAAGTTGAAAAATGAGGCTTCCCAATCTTAAATGTATGCTGACACTTAATTTAAAATTTACTCTAGCTCAAAATTTAATTAACTGGATATTTAATAACTTTGGGTTTCATTTATGTTTTAATTGTATTCCACATGTATTGAGAAAAATAATTTCAAGGATTATAGTTTCATTGTTATGATATAATAAGCTGCAGCTCTATCTTCCAGTCTTCTTCAGATTGTATTATATGTGTCATGCCATATCCTTGTACCAGGAATAATATCAATTAAGCCTATTTTCATATCACTAGACAATGTGCATTTTTGTTTTCCTCCCTGTTCTAGATTTTTGGGTGAACAATAGTTACAAAACTGCTAAAAATTATTAAAGAGTATTAGTTACTTTTCTTCCACTATGGTACACGTTCTTACAAAAAGGACTTGGGAACTTGCTATATGCACTGCAGTAGTGACAAGCACGACAGGCCCCGAAAACCTGGACGCTGTCCCAAGGCAAAAAGTTCACGGAAAATTAGTCTCCTGGAATCGTGGCATCCTGTATAATGAATGCTCCAATGTCCTTGCTTTAGCTGGTAAATGGATCTGTGTGCTTACCCTTAATATTGCTTTATTATAAGTGCTTCTAAGGATTGAATTTTTGACATATAGCTAAGCTAGATTCTTCACCAGTCCTAGGCAGTCAGTCCTTGAGTTAACCCCGGGTATAGGTAGCTAAGTCACTGCCATACACAGGAATTTACCATTCTCTAGGAATAAGGAAGTTTGTGATCTAAGGAGGAACCAGAGTAGATATTTAGAACCATAGATAGCTGAGTTACACCCATACACAAGTATTTACAATGGCCTAGGGGGAAGGTGGACTATAGGAACTACAGCAAGGGCATGAAGCCCTTGCCCCAGGCTTCTAAGTTTAAGCTGATTTTAGGTGGAGCTGTTTTTGATCCCAGCTGTTAACACTGAATTTTACCCCAGTTGATTCCTGTCAGTACTTCTGTGTTTGCATTCCTCTGTTTTGTGTAACTCCCCTATTTTCTTCTGTATAAAAAGACTGATGCTCGATTTGACATTACATTCAGATATTATACACTCTTTCGTGTCTGTCTGTTTGTCATTCACCGAATCCTCACTCACCTGCAACCAGAGACCTGTTCTAAACGAATAGCAGACCCCAGAAAGGAAGTCGTCTGTGGCAGGAACTGAAGGCTGTATGTGCTTGATAGTTCCAGAATGTTGAAGTTGATCCCTGCAGGTAAAGTATAGCAACAATGTGGGTGACCATGGCATCAGGGTCAGGAAGAAGGATGGTACTGTCTTCATCCACACAAGGGAAACAGGAAGGAACAAGAAGAAGGTAACATTATAAATATTCAAAGCCACCCAGCGACTTTTCTGTTAAAGCATCTCTTATTTACCAGATGTAATTGTCTTCTCGGAGAATAAACTCTTCCTTGCTAGCTCTTTCTGATATATGCTTACCTGATTTAATTCAGCTTTTCTGGCAGAAACTTCTCTACAAACTGACTGATTCAATCTGCTTACTCTAGGCCTCCCACTGAATTACTCTGCTTTTTTTCCTCAAACTATCTTTGGCAATGTCTAGACTTCACATTCTCTGGTTCATTCTGTCTTCACCTGAAACCTGTCTTTGAAAAACTGTCTCCCATCTATCTCTCCCTCTGAACTGTTCCTTTAAATAATATCTGGCAAATCTTTCTCTGATTTAAGAACTTTGTCAGCCTCTCAAGAGCACATCACTTCCAAACATGGCTTCTTGCTTCTACCTTCATTGTTAGGGATTAAAGGTGAATACCATCAAGATCTTTTTTGTTGTTGCCTTTACTCCAAACCATTTTGCATGCATACCAAGCTCATAATTACATTGCCATGGAGAAGGAATAATCCCTCTTGTTATCACAAAATATAACTAAATATAACATTTTTCACCTTAGTTATACTTACTAGAAGACAGTTAGTATAAAAATGTAATGTAATGCTTTTTATTTACAATTTTACTTGAATTTTATATTTATTTATTTATTGGATGAGCATACGTGGTTTTGTTTATACCTTTGCAATAAGAAAAATACTTAAGACAATAAGAAAGGAATACTTAAGAGAACTTAGGAGAAGGAAGACTTATTTTGGATACTTCTTTCAGAAATTTCAGCCTCTGATTACTTATTCCACTCTTGTGGCACATCACAGGTTCTAGTGCAGGAAAGTAAAATTCCAGCTTAACTGATAGCACATGAAAAGAAAGAAAGAAAGAAAGAAAGAAAGAAAGAAAGAAAGAAAGAAAGAAAGAAAGAAAGAAAGAAAGAGAAAAAAGAAAGAAAAGAAAACAAACAAGAAACAAACAAGCAAAGAAGGATCCAGATTAGGCCATGAACAGATCTTTTCTGGAATACCTCAGTGATTTAATTCTTCCTCCTATGTTCTACTTCCCAATATCCCATGAACTCAGAAACATGGCTTCTTCAATGAATGTGGTGACTCAAAGACATCATCACCCCTTAACAGCTCTATTTGTAGAGGGCCACCTTTCAACAAATGGGTCATGGTGACATTTTCCAGAACAATCAACAATAACAAAATACAAAACTTCAATTTGCTGTTCATAGCCTAACATGGCTTTTTACGTGTTTCTGTTTCTATTGAAGTCATAGTCATCAGTAAAAACATTTCACTTGTTTTCACATAACCAGACTCAAGTCTTTGGAACCTTACTATTTTACTTTATTATTGAACTTTTCTTCAGAAGAAAAATTCTTAAACATTCTTTTGATCATATTATGAATCGTCCCTGGCTTACAATTGCAAAGTAGAAAATATTTGTTGAGGTTATATCATAACAGTGCTCATGAACAAAGACAGAGAATGCTGTGGTCATGCCTCATTCAATCTAACTAAGATTATATTTTTGCAACCTTAGAATGGACAGCTCCTTTCCAGCCCAAAGGTTGAAAACACACTACTTAAGCAATCTTAGGCACTGATAAATAATTTTAAGTCAAGTGTTTTAGCCCGAGAAGTATATTAAAAAAATACAAATTTTAATTAATAAGATGCTTAATTTATATATATATATATATATATATTTGAAAATAGAAAAATAGTACTATACTTTTGGGAACTATGGCTTATTTTTAAAATTTTACATTTATATTTGAAGAATTGTTAGCATTATCAAGATTGGAAGGATAAATAAGTCTTAGAAAAGTCTTTTGTGTTTAATGAAAATATTCATACTCTTATACATATGGACAATTTTCAGGGATATCTAATGTCACACTTTTTTGCAATTTTTTAATTGCTTAGATTCTTGGTCATTAAGGAATCAATATTTAAAATTTATCTATGTTTAATTTAATATAAAATTTCAACAGCTATAGATATTTTAAATATATAAAAATATAAAATTATTATCATATGTGTTTATAATACATTGATATATATTTAAGTACACTTGAATTAATTAAACATTTTATTAGTATAAGCCTATTTTATATTTCCAATTTTGAATGTATAAGCCATCATAAATAAAAGGAATTCCCATTCAGTGACAAAGTTTGGAATTGAAGAATGCATTACTTTCAGATATATATTAACTCCCCATATTATTTAAGTCACCTATTGCATAGAATGCAAAACTTTGAAATTCATAGTCTTTGAATTGTAATAATATATAACCTTCAAGTTTTTAATCTGAAAATAGTATTTTATTAAGAAATGTTTTATTAATTCCTCAGAAACTTCAAATATATTTTATACATTTTAATCTCCTCCATATCTCCACCACATCCACCATTCAACCATTCCATATCCATTTATCTTTTTTTCCTCATATTTGTAAAACCAAACTCCAATTGATGCTGCCTATATAGTTTTATATGTTTGGACATCAACTGAAGTGTGCTAGACCTAATAGTAGTCTCACATTTAAGGAAAACTAAATCTATCAAAATTTGAAGCTATTAGTTTAAAACTTCCCCACTAAGTGTGGGACTTCCTGCCACCTTCAGCCTCCATGTTTGAAGTTTTAACTTTCTTGAGACAGAGCAGATTTTGTGCCTACTGTTACAAGCATTGTGAGTCCACATGCACAACTGCTCTATTGTGTGCAGAAAATACTATTTCTTTGTAATAATCCACTGATGCTGTGGGAGATAAATCCCATATCTGCTTCTTTTATCTCTAGTAAGAATATTGCTTGATGAAGTTTCAACAGAGTTTAAAAATGGGATTTCAAAATTTTATTGTATGCTTATGTGATTAAAATTATCTGATGAACTGCATTTCTTTCTAATAACAGGAATTTGTAATTATTTAGAAGCAACATAAAGTATCCACAATTTTAGCAATAGTAACAGCTTTCTGTTTTGGTGAGCAGTGTCCGTGACATGAAATTTCTTACTGTATTACCTTGATGTTAATTTATATCAGTTTCATCACAAGGTTTGCTCAAGTTCAGGTTTGTTTTTGTTTCTGAAAATAACCCTATAATGACAGCTTTAACTGCTCCTGGTATAACCAGCATCACACATTCATAGAATATCACTGTATTGGTATTGGTGTATACTAATATGTGGTTAAAATACTAATGATGGATTCATTAATATGTTTTCATCCAGTATAAGAAATGAGTGGACATATATGGTTGTAATGTAGTGCAATGTCTATATTATCAAGGTGTTCATTTATAAACAGAAAACATATCCACGTACTGCTTTGTAAAGAACACAACTATCAACTATGTTCACATGTTATTGCTCAAATAAATATGTAATATTTCTAAAGTTTTAAAATATTCTATGTCCTTTAAATAGATTTCTAATATGGTGATAACTTGCAGCATTAGGTTGCAAAAAAGACCTTATATGTAAATAATATACTAATAAAGTAATGATCAGGTATAGGAAAGTGGGTCAGTGTATAAAAGCACCAACACTGAGAACCTGAATTTAATCTCCGGGACCCACAATGTGAAACTACAGGACTGTTTTCTCCAAGTTGTCCTTTTTGCATGCTTCCCCCTACACACACACACACACACACACACACAAACACACTGACACGAGAGAGAGAGAGAGAGAGAGAGAGAGAGAGAGAGAGAGAGAGTCAGAGACAGAGACAGAGACAGAGAGAGACAGAGAGAAAGAGAGAGAGAGAGACAGAGACAGAGACAGAGAGACAGAGAGACAGAGAGACACAGACCCTTAGAGATTCAGAGACAAAGAGACAGACAGAGATAGAGACACAGAAATATGTCATCACTATGAATGAAAAATAAAATAGTAAATGTAATATGGTCTTTAAAATACTACACATAAGTTCACTAATACATTTTCATGAAGTGCAAGGACTGATGAAGGGTTATAGTTGTAATGTAATGGCATCTCCATAGGTGGTATATGTTATATACTCAACTTGAGCTTTGACCACAGATGCATTTAAAGAATAGGCTAAATGAGTGGAAGCTCTTAACCCACAGCATTATAGATGCACAAGTAGCCTAATTAACAAATTTGATGCTGTTGCACTCCCACCCCCATTTCATTTCCTAATTCCATGGGCAGAGAATAAATGCTTTGTCTGAACCCATTCAGTGATGACGTTCACTTTAACGCTGCAGTGTGCGTTGTCCAGCAGCTGATCCTGACCACTGTCTCGGGATGCTGCAAGTGCAATTATCTCCTTGCTCCATAGTACTCTAATTAAAGCCTACTATCTCACTGAGCTTTCCTACTAAAATCAATTGGAAACATCCCATCTGTGGAAGCTCATTTAAAATTTATTTCTTAATTTTGTGTAATTATGCAAGAGAATTGAATGTATTCCAACAAAATCTTAGCTAAGTCTTTCCTATCATTTTTGACATAACAGCATATTAGTATACATTAGAGAGAAAAAAAATTAGTCCATAAAATTAGGCTCAAGAAAAAGCATCAGAGGCATAGTTATTCAAATACAGTCTTCAGTCTTCAGTTCATTACTTTCAAAGCATCCATCATGTTTTTATCTCTATTCAGTACTATGGACAATGACTATGTTTCAAATGATTTTGATACTGAAAGTTATGCAAATAATATTAATTACTCATTTCTAGAATATGTGAACCCTGTGTTTGACTCTTGGTATGATAAAATATATAATTACACTTTAAGTCTTTTAATACAATTTAATTCTTTATGACATACTTGTATGTCTAAATCATGAGAAAGTGACCTGGTAACTATTTTGATCTTATTCATTAAATTAATCTTTATGACTTACCATGTAAAGCTTTATATATAGGAGTAAATCTTAAAATTAATATTTTTTAATTTTTTTATTATTTTCTTTATTTACATTTCAAATGTTATCCTGAAAGTTCCCTATACCCTTCCCTGCCCCTGCTCCCCTACCCAACCTTATGTATTGACTTCTGTGAACATCATGAATTTATTGTAAAGCATGATTACTAAGTTTTTTAGTGACAGTGACATTGATTTTGTAGGATAGATGTGTGTATGTATTCCTGTAGTATGGGTGTGTGTGTGTGTGTGTGTGTGTGTGTGTGTGTTTATGCGCATGTGCATGAATGTGTTTATGAGCACATGTGTATGTATATGTCTAGATATCTACTTTTATGTGTATGTATTGTCTTATGGTTTCCATTGCTGAGAAGAGACACCATAACCAGACAACATTTAATTGAGGATGGTTTACAGATTCAGAAGTGCACTCCACTCTCATGATGGCAGGAAGCATGGGGTATCCAGGCAGACATCTTGATCCAAAGGCAGTCAGGAGAAGACTGTCATCCGTAGACAGCTAGGAAAAATATGCCTTAAAACCTACCCCCACTTTGACTCACTTCCTCCAACAAGGTCACAACTCCTAACAGTGTCACTCCCTGAGCCACACATATTCAAACTACCACATTCCACTCCCTGGTCCCCATAGGTTTCTTCAAGCATATGAGTCTATGGGGTCATACCGAACCACTGCATAATGCAAAATATGTTTAGTTCAATTTCAAAAGTCTGATAGTCTATAATAATTACAAAACTATTAAAAGTCCAAAAGTTCAGAGTCTCTTCTGAAATTCAACTAATCACTTAACTGCAATCCCCTATAAAAACAAAATAGCAAAGCAGATCACATACCTCCAACATAACAGGATATACACTACCTTTCCAAAATGTCATCGTGAAGAAATACTGAACCAAAGCAAGACCAAGCAGCTGGTCAAACTCCAAACTCTGCAACTCCATTTCCAATATCAAAGAGTTCTTCATATCTCCATCTCCTTTCATTCTTGTCAATTGCTCTTGGCAGATCAGACATTCAGCAGCAAAAAGCTTCATTCTCTTGGAACGGTTCCACTCCCTGTTGGTAGCTTTCCTTGGCAGATCTCCTAAGGCTCTGACATCTGGTCCCCACTCCCCAAGTTCTTCACTCCAGCCAACCTCCCAAAATCTTTGAGAGGATGTTTCCCCCAGCCCACCCACCCTTGCCTCAGTCCCACCAGCATCCATCTTCACTGTAGCATCAAGTTTCCACAGGATTAAGCACATCATCCCCTTCCACTAAGGCCAAAACAAAAGTAGTTGTCTGCTGTACATGTGCTCTCGGCCATAGATGAGTCCACATTGGCTCCTTGTTTGGTGATCTAAGCAACTTCAACATTACAGCTTCTGGTTCCAATGTCTGGGATCCACACATGTTCTTCTGGGCTCCTCCATAAGGATTTGGCTCACTCCTTCAACTCTGCCCTCTGTAACACTACAGGGCTGGCTTCTGGCTGAGTCTACTCCACTGATGCTGCTGTTATTGGTGATTATCCCATGGTAATCCTCTACAATACTACAATAGTCTGAGATGTGTCCACTGCAATTAGGCTTAACTAATAGCTTCTCATAGGTTCCCTTCATGGTGCGAAGACTCAAATTCTTTTTATGATGCCTTCAGTCCTGAGTGGTTAATGACTCTGAGTCTGCACCTTCACCAATGGCCTTTCCTGGCCACTCACAGTGCTAAACCTCAGCTGTTCTACATGATCCCTGAATGTCCTCAAAACCAGTGTCACCTGAGTTACTCTTACACATTAAGAAGTCTAGCTGCAGTATTAGTTATCTCTGTAACACAGCTTTCTGCTCTCAGAAAACACTTGCTAGAAGATTTCTGTCAACTAGACATAGGGTCCTCTGAGAAGGAACTTCAACAGAGACAGTCCATCAGATGGGCATGTAGACAAGTCTGAGGGAGACTGTTCTTAATTAATTGTTAATGTGAAAAAAGCCAGCCAGTGTGGGTTGTGTCACTCCTCAAAAAGGGATTCTGGGTTGTAGGAAAAAGCAAGCTCATCAGGTCAAGGAGAGACATCCAGTAAGCAGTTTCTCTTGTCTCTTTCTCTATTCCTGCCTTCAGGTTCTTGACTTGAGTTTTTACCCTGATTTCTCCTCATGATGGCCTATAGATTGTAGTGATGAAAAGAACCCTTTCCTATAAAAGTTGCTTTCAGTCAGTTGTTATTACAATATTAGAAAGTAAACTAGGACTGCGTGTGTGTTTATGTGTGTGCGTGTGTGTGTATGTGTGTGTGTGTGTGTGTGTGTATGTGTGTGTGTGTGTGTGTGTGTGTGTGTGTGTGTGTGTCTATGTACACTTAGGAGATCAGGGGACAATAGAGTAGATAGATACAGATTCTCTCATTAGCTTGTGAGTCATCCCATAGGCTAGGCTCAGTAGCCACTGAGCAGCAGAATTCTGCGTGTCTTCTGTTTTCTTAGTGTATGTGTTACTCTTACACACTGTGATGCCTGAATTTTCCCCTGGAGTCTAGGCGTCAAAGTCAGGTTCTTGTGCATGACAAGCAAGCCTTTTAGACAACGGGTCACTTCCTGTTTCTAATTCTCTCTTCTTGGACTTCAGTGATCTTTCCTGAGAGTCTAATTAAGAAGATTAGGTTAGTAAGCAGAACAATATGATGCTTAGTAACTGTAGACTGCATATAACATTTAATATGTTCATGTAATACAGGCCTAGATGCACATCTACTATTTCTATAATTATATTTATTGATATTGTTTGTGTTCACGACAGGTAAATTAATTTATTTATGTAGAATAAAAACATTTAATTTTGACCTATGCACGTACCACTGCAATTATTAATTTATTCAAAATAATGAATAATGAATAGATAAATCGTTCTAAAAAAAAAAACCCATACAATTTCAAAGTCCTTTCTGTTACTGTTTTCATTGGTTCAATGAGTATTAAAATTTAAATATTTAATACATGAAATTTCTGAAACGTATATTTTAGGAGTCCAAAGCCAATCTTCCTTCCCCGGTTCAGCTCTCCATCTCAACCCAGCTTCTCTGCTTCTTGACTGCTGGCTCTCTGAAGGAGATAGAGCAGTGATTATTTGAACCCAGAAAGCCAAATCCTTCCCACTTTGGTTTTTTGCTTGTCCTTTGTTCCCAGGAGAATTACAAATTACTGTAAGACTGCCACGAGCTCACTTTCTGTCAGGCCCTACTTTTACTTATTAAAATTATCCTTGCCTAGAAAAGAGAGTTCCGAAAACATTAGATTGCAAATTCACCATAAATGAAAGCAAAACACTGTAAGTAAATGTCTCTAAGTTTGAGGGACAAGGAACAGCCTTAGTTTCATCCCTTGTTTTCTTAGTGCTGATCATTTCATTACTCAGAACTCAATGTCCTTGTTTCAGAGACTTTAACACATTTTACAAAATCAGGAACTTCAATCTCTAAGTATTGATTAAAATGTGGGGTTATATGTATAAATCATATGGTCATTTTTAATATCCTAACAGGCCAGAGATTTATGAATTGTGTACTATTTTATAAGACAGTGGAACTCATTATCATTCATTATGAATTCTTCAGTCTGATGAAATGCTTTCCAAGATGTGGGGAATTGGTTCAAATGCTTCGGCCTTTTTTTTTTTTTTTTTTTTTTTTAAGATATTTTCTTTATTTACATTTCAAATGTTATCCCCTTTCCTGGTATCCCCTCTGAAAACCCCCTCTTCCTTCTCTCCTCCCCCTACTCTCCTTCCCACCCACTCCCACTTATTGGCCCTGGCATTCCCCTCTCCTAGGGCATAGAACCTTAACAAGACCAAGGGCCTCTTCTCCCACTGATGACCATCTAGGCCATCCTCTGCTACACATGCACCTAGAGCCATGAGTCCCACCATGTGTATTCTTTGGTTGGTGATTTAGTCCATGGGAGCTGTGGGGGTACTGGTTAGTTCATATTGTTCCTCCTATGGGGCTGCAAACCCCATCAGCTCCTTGGATCTTTTCTTGAGCTCCTTCATTGAGGATTGTGTGCTCTGTCCAATGCATGGCTGTGAGCATCCACGTCTGTACTTGTCAGGCACTGGCAGAGCCCCTTAGGGAACAGCTGTATCAGGCTCCTGTCAGCAGCCACTTCCTGGCATCCACAAGTGTGTCTGGGTGTGGTGGCTGTAGATAGATCCCCAGTCGGGGCAGTCTCTGCTTCACACTTTGTCTCTGTAACTCCTTCCATGGGAAAAGGATCTTTACCAATCCTATATCTGTTAGAGAGCTAATATCCAACACACACACACACACACACACACACACACACACATATATATATATATTTCACGAATTTAGACTGTAGATAACCAAATAAACCTATTAAAAATGGGGTACAGAACTAAACAAAGAATACCCAACTGAGGAATACTGAATGTCTGAGAAGCACCTAAAAAGAATGTTTAACATCCTTTGTCATCATGGAAATGCAAATCAAAACAACCCTGAAATTTCACCTCAAACCAGTCAGAATGGCTAAGATCAAAAACTCAGATGACAGCAGATGCTGGCAACGATGTGGAGAAAGAGCAACACTCCTCCATTGCTGGTGGGATTGCAAGCTTGTACAACCACTCTGGAAATCAATCTGGTGGTTCCTCAGAAAGTTGGACATAGTAGTACCAGAAGATCCAGCTATACCTCTCCTGGAAATATACCCAGAAGATGTTCCTACTGGTAATAAGGACACATGTTCCACTATGTTCATAGCAGCCCTATTTATAGTAGCTAGAAGCTGGAAAGAACCCAGATGTCCCTCAACAGAGGAATGGATACAGAAACTGTGGTACATTTACACAATGGAGTACTATGCAGCTATTAAAAGCAATGAATTTATGGACAATCAGAGATTCCCGAATGGAGTACAGGCAACATGATGTAAGTTTAGAAGGAAGGAAGATCTGGTTTCTCAGTCAGCTGAGCTGAGTCTTGGTTCTTGCACAAGCTGTGAAACTATAACAAAGGCAAACTGTAGCCAAAGGGGATTTACCCCAAGCCCTTCTAAAGCTTTCTACCTGCCTCAGAGAGCTTAAAGTCAGAGGTGCTGGGAGCCCCTACTGTGCAGAGACAGATCAGCCTGGTCTGAGACAGATTCAGATGGTAGATGCTGCCTGCTTCCTATAAGCAAATAAAGGATAGAGATAAGAAACTTTTGATTTAATTGTTTTTAAGGATAGAAAGGAGTATAATGGCGATTGCTTAAATGTTAAGTATACATGGAATAAAGAAATCTAGACCTGGACCACAGGACCCCCAATGGAGGAGCTAGAGAAATTACCCAAGGAGCTGAAGGGGTCTGCAACCCTATAGGTAGAACAACAATATGAACTAACCAGTACCCCCAGAGCTCCTGTCTCTAGCTGCATATGTAGCAGAAGATGGTCTAGTTGGCCATCATTGGGAAGAGAGGCCCTTTGGTCTTGTAAACTTTATATGCCCCAGTACAGGGGAATGCCAGGGCCAAGAAATGGGAATGGGTGGGTAGGGGAGCAGGTCGGGGGGAGGGTATAGGGGACTTTTGGGATAGCATTTGAAATGTAAATGAAGAAAATATCTAATAAAAAATTTAAAACTTAAAAAAAAAAAAAGAAAGAAATCTAGGCCTTTGACCTTAAATGTTCAAAATAAAGGCAAGGAGAGAGAATAGAAGGAATGAGAAAAATACATTAAAAGAAATTTTTTTTAAAAAAGTCTATTCTAGGGCAAATACTCAAAATTCTTTTGAACGTGGTCTACATGGGAATTCTGGGATTGTTCTACCTGGTATGACAAGAAACAGAGCCTGGAAATAGACTTACACAGTAAGTAGAAGGGAATTTAATGAAAGTTAAATGAATACATAGTAGAGGCTGTTGATCTTAAACTGTAGGTCAAAGAATAGGGCATATGTGAATAAAAAAAAAAAGCTTTCTCAGACAGATTAAGAAACTTATGTTAATTCAAGTTACATAAAGGGAATGGGACATATGTACCCATAGAGATATTAATCTCCATGGAAGGAAGGATTTAATTATAC
This sequence comes from Mus pahari, assembly GCF_900095145.1. Classification (NCBI taxonomy): domain Eukaryota; kingdom Metazoa; phylum Chordata; class Mammalia; order Rodentia; family Muridae; genus Mus; species Mus pahari. The sequence goes on from NC_034601.1 coordinate 75,207,466, forward strand.
TTAGTTGAATACATAATTAAGGCTTTTGATCTTAAGTTATAGGTCAAAAATCAGGGGGTAGAGAGCCTAACCTAATTTGGACAACAGACATTTAGGCCTTGATATCACTATTAAAAATTAATTGTGAGAAAAAGAAAAGATAGTTCAGGAGCATTATCTCAAGAGATAATATTTGTTTAGATTGCTTTAATTGCTTTGAGTTGTTTTAATTATCAAGATGAAGATGATTTTAAATGTGATGATATTTGTGATATTGAAAATCCTCTGGAAGAGAGGTCATGCCATTAATTTTATTCATTCCATACCTTTAATGATTTCTGGTTACTGGACCAAGGACATGCTATTTTGAGAGTGGGGCTCTGTATTTGTGTTGACAGGAAAGGAGAAAAGGCTTTGGACCCCTTCCAGTGGGATGTGGATCAGATATGACAGGGAAAGGCCTGCCAGGACCCGAAGTGGTTTAACTAATTCATGGCCATACCAAGACGCCTTATAAGTAACCAGGAATTTGTGCATTGGTACTGACGTGAACATCATTGGTATATCAGAGATAGCTACGAGGGTCAATGCACTGTGTCTAATTTTTCAGGAGAAAATGATTCTTCAGTAATTAAGTTGAAAACACTTGTCTAGCATGGTCCTCAAGAAATTGCTTTATCTAAGTGGATAGCATCTGGGCTTGTGGATGAAATTTGACAGATGGATAATCTTGGGGAAAGCAAGCTTATATATCTATACCTTGATACTTTGAAAACACTGCTGATGTAGCCATTGTACAAATCCAATGTGGCCAAAAAGAGAAGATACCTAACATACATCAGTCTTGTAGCTGTGGAATAATTCATCTCAACTAGTTCTCCCACTTTAAATAAAAATGTTTTAAGTATTCTGTGTGTGTGTGTGTGTCTGTCTGTCTGTCTGTCTGTCTCCTCCACCTCTCTCTCTCTGTCTGTCTCTCTCTCCCCCTCTCTCTCTGTGTCTCTCTGCCTCTGTCTCTGTCTTTCTCTCTCTCTCTCTGTTTATGTTTGCATACATATTAAAACCTGAGCCCAACACTTGGCAACTTCTTCAGTAATTATCCACCTATTTTATAGTAAGATGTCTCACTGAACTTGAAACTCTCCAATCTTAGTAGACTAGTAAACCCCAGGATGCCAGGATCCTCATATCTTTGAAGTCTCAGCATTGGGAGTACAACAACAACAACAAAAAACATATTCATCACATTGGCTAGGATATTGAGTTTATATTTGGGTACTCATGCTTTATCAGTAAGCACTTTCCAAGCTTAACCATCTTCCAGGTCCATATGTAACATATATATGGTCCAGATCTTAACATATATAGGTATTAGTCCAATGGTCTTCTTGCATTTAGAATTGGTTTGCTTAAATTTACCGATTAACTGAGCCGTTCCAGAGCAAATGTATCTACCATCACTATGCAATCTACATACCAATGTATAATTTATTACAAACAATACGATTTATTATGAAGCTATTTCATTGATATTCATTAGGATTATCACTCAACTCAAGGCAAGAAATATAGTTTAGTTTTCTTCGAATTCGTGCACAGATACATAATGTACCTAACCTCCTAAAATCTTAACTTTTTTCATTAAGATTATATACTAATTCATATAAGAATAAAGAAAATTTTAAAATGGTAAATGAATTCTGAGTTTGAGACAATCTCTTCCAGTAGCTTAGTGAATCCTCTGAATTGGTGTGTACTCTCTAAAGTCTGTGTTAATCACATTACTTGTATCTCCATCAACCTGATTTTTGTAGGTCTGAGGGTACCCAGGGTCATGGTGAACAAGCCTAGTCTTGTAGGTGCTTATTACCCTAATGTCAGAGTCCTGGTTCTATTAAACTCCATCACTTAGGTGCAAATTGAGGTTCTAGGGAAGAAGATTGACTTTGATCAAAAATCTTGACATTTAATGAAATTGAAATTTTTGTTCACAGATTGCTTTTGCAATTGTTCTTTCACAAACGTGGAATTTTGTTTCATGCTTTGAAATTGAAAGAGATCTGTAAATTGTTCCCATCAGTACAGTGCTCAGCTAAGGAATGGTACTTACTTTGCGAATCTCAGGGGATGGAGGTGACTCTGGATCATTGGTACCCATATTTAACCTGGGCATGACACAGGCACTTAAGGTTAATGCTATGAACAAGGGAAGGGAAAGAGAGTGGGGTGGCTACAGATCTTCCCTAACCAAATTTACCCGAAATCGTGATGTCCAAATTCACTGAGAAACCAGTCTTTTTTATTTTTTTAAGGTTAATGTTTTTTTTTCAAAAATAATTTTTTATTAGATATTTTCTTCATTTACATTTCAAATGCTATTCCAAAAGTCCCCTTTACCCTCCCCTCACCCTGCTCCCCAACTCACACACTCCTACTTCCTAGCCCTGGCATTCCCCTGTACTGGGGCATACAATCTTCGCAAGACCAAGGGCCTCCCAATGATGGCCGATTAGGCCATCTTCTGCTACATATGCAGCTAGAGACACGAGCTCTGGGGGTACTGATTAGTTCATATTGTTGTTCCTCCTACAGAGTTGCAGACTGCTTCTCCTCCTTGGGTACTTTCTCTAGCTCCTCCATTGGGGGCCCTGTGTTCAGTCTATATGCAGAAAAATTATGGAGGAAATAAAGCAATATGCTAGTTAATTTTAGCTGTCAAGTTGATTCAGCATTTTCTTTCTTTCTTTCTTTCTTTCTTTCTTTCTTTCTTTCTTTCTTTCTTTCTTTCTCTTTTTTTTTTTTTTTGTTTGTTTGTTTGTTTTCGAGACAGGGTTTCTCTGTATAGCCCTGGCTGTCCTGGAACTCATTTTGTAGACCATGCTGGCCTTGAACTCACAAATCCACCTGCCTCTGCCTCCCAAGTGCTGGGATTAAAGGCATGTGCTACCACCGCCCAGCTTGATTCAGCATTTTCAACTGAGGTATTCCCTAAGTGAGCTTGGTCTGAGAATATGTCTTTGTGTTATCACCTATGCAGTTAATTGTTGTAGGAGGGCACAGTCCACAGTGGGCAGTACTTTTGCCTGAACAGATAGTCCTAGGCTGTATCAATCAGCAAGTGGATAAGCACAGATCCTCCATGGTTTCTTTCTCTGTAAATGTTGTGTTTATTTCCACAGATGAAGCCTTGATATGAGATCTATACTCAAGCTACGTGAATAGAGGGCTTGCACTGAGCACACAGCATTTCTTTCTCTGTTCTAACTATCCCAAGGCCTTGGCCTGGAAGCTTTAGGCCTCCATACAATCTAATCTCCCAAGCTAATGGATTCAATTCTGCTTTTCTCATCTTCTGATTGAATTGTTCTGCCTGACATCATATTAACCTTGGCAATATGCTCTAATCCTTTGGGTCCTTCTCATTCTCTGGCTTCTTCTGTCTTCAACTGTGTCTAGCTTTTTCTCTCTGTAACCTGTCTTTCTAAAACTGTCTTGTTAAAACTGCCACACATACACAGCACTTTCTACACTTTTTTCTCTATCTCTAGCTGTTCTTAAGTAGCTTCTTTTTCTCTGCTCTTCTCATATGAGTTATCATATCCTATCTCTGACTCATTCTGTCAAATCTTTCTCTGATTTTTCACTTTGTCTACCTCTCAGTTAGATATCACTTTTAAACATGGCTGCTTTCTTCTACACACTAACTTTACTTTCATTGTTAAGGATTAAACAGATGTTTAAAGAGCATGTACATATTTCATTTACATTCAGGGTGTGTCAGCGTTCTGGCCAGATCATATCCTTGGATGTGATCTCCTTGCCACAGCAGCCATGTCGACAAATTAAAACTCCTCAACATTTCTCAAGTTACTGCTTCAGTTTCTGTTCTTATTTTTTCCTCAATAAGACAAAATAACCAGTCAGCTGAAGTATATTCTTTCCTCTTCCAAATTGCTTTTTGTCAGGTTTTTATTTGTATTATTGTTGTTGTTTGTTGTGGTTGTTTTGTCTGTTTTGTTTTACAAACACAGATACAGCTAGAGTAGACATCCTGAGGTTATCTTGGTCCTTCACGTGCATCTGCACAGGTAACCAAGCCATCCATAGATGTGTGAACTGGAGATGCATGTTCGTTCACATTGGTTGTTAGGGGTAGCCCTGATATTAAAATATAACGTGCAGGAAATGAAGCAAGGAAGATGAGTTGTAGCCTGCAGTTGTAGCTGTTTTTCTGTAAAATATAACCTACTTTAGAGTTGCTCTTCACTGAGGTAAAATGGCCAAGTCTTTGTGTTCTCGGCACAATCACCAAGGTCATCCATACATGTCCTCTTGACTTTGGGATGCACGTAGACGAGGTAGGTGCTCCAGCCACAGAAGTCACTTTTGGAGAATTTCACATGGAAAGATTCTGTCAACAGCACATCCAGTTGTTGAGTTCATTCTTTAAATAAATAGGTTTTCAGATATGAACACTTAGTATTGGAACACCAGTTGGTGTCTTAGTTCCTGGAAAAGACTATTTCTTCACTCTCAGCACTCTTACCTGCCTGTAGTCCTTTGTGTAAAGTTTTGGCCTAATGATCTTTAATCTCCTATACACTGAGCAGGCCGTATTTGCATATACATATTCATATGTGAATATAACAATAATTTGTTTTTAAAAGAAGTCATAAATTTTAGTGAAAGCAAGGAATAGTATATGGCTTAGAGAAAAGAGGAAGAGGAATTAATATAACTATATTATAATCTAAAAATATTAAGAATAAGATACTGACTTAAAAATTGAAAAGAATACGTATATGGATAATCTACCATCCTCTCCATTATACCACATTTTCAGTCTAAGCTTTTAAAATCTGTTTATTTTCAGTTATTGTAGTTTTTTAGTGTGTGTGTGTGTGTGTGTGTGTGTGTATGTACGTACATGCACGTGTACATGTAGCCATTCAACTTGAGGAGGAACTGTCCTTTTCTATATTGGCAATTTTTAGAGCGTGTAAACAGCTTTGCTCTGAGTAAGATTTCAATATGTAGACCAATCACACCTTATTATTCCCTATCTAATTAAGGATATCAGGATCTTGCAGTTCAAAACTTTTTCTCTTAGGTTGCCCCACATCTTATCATTTATCAGTTGTAGACCAGAACCAGGGCTCATATTCACTTATTTAGTAAAACACTAGGCTTCCACACATTTGCACTTCATTTTTTTTTAAGCATTAATTTGTATGTCTACTATTTTCCTAGATTTGATCTAGTTCAAAATAATGTTTTAGGTATTGATGCTATCAGGTTATGTTTAAAATCTTTGTATTCTTTTGGCCATGATGAAATTTGTTATTTCTAGTTTCTATTTATATTTTTAATGCAAACTTAAAGATTATGTCTCCAGTAATGATCTATCTATATAGATAGTGCCTGCTCCTTATAAATATCCACTCTTTGAGTGAGAAAAATAATTTATTGAAGAATAAATAAGTGAAAATTCTTGAATAATATAAAAGAGAGCTATTATGAAAAAAAATCTCTAAACAAATGTTCGTTGAGAGAAAAATCAGTACTCATCAAATCTTGTGTTTAACTGACAAGCACATTTATATGTCCAGTTTAAGGATATATACAATAATGCAATAATTAAGTAGAGAGCTAAAACATGAATCATTTAATGAAATGCTGTAGGAATTCCCATGTTTCTTTGGGGTTATTGTACCTTTGACAAAAAGGGTGATTTAACACCATTAAAAGTGAGTATTATTTCCACAATCATGGTTTCTAAGGAGCCAGTTTTATTTTATTTAATATAGTTTCTTTCACAGTAGTAAGCAATAATGCCTTGCCCTGAAAGTTCCTGGGGAAACAAATTTAATTTCTTTTTATTAGAATTTTTTATTTTCTTTGTGAGCCACAAACACTCTAGTGTTAGGTATTTGCCTCATATAAAACATTTTAAAAATAAGTGCATTGTAAAAAATAAGCACAATACTAAAACTAGATGCTTACCAAAAATTCAGTGGCCCCAAACATTGCCCATATAAAACAGATTTCCAGTTATATTCCTGCTTCATTATCAGAGGAGATATTTTGATATATTTATCTATTTTACTGAAATAGATCAGTACAAAAGCCAAACATTAAATTGTCAATATTAAGATGGCATTTTTAAGAAGTTGAAAGTAATTTAAATTTAATTAAATGAAATAGAATTTGAGGAAAGCAATTATTTTACTCACGGTAACATTTAAATGATAATGCTTACTATAAATGTAATGTTAGATGTATCTTTTTCAAATCTTTTAAATTTTTAAATAGACTTAAAGTACTCAAATTGAGGTATAGGTTTCTAAAAAATAGCAATTTCTATGTTTTTTCTTTTTCTTTTCATTATAATTATGAAAAATGTTTTATAGTGGTCTCTAAAACCTCAAAATAAACATCCTGAAATTAATTGTGTAGACAGGAACTTAACTTTAATGATTGGTATATTCACTGTATTGTTCAGTTTCAGACTCAGTTTATAAGAAGGGGACACTGAAAATCAGGTATTAAAATGCAAATTACCACTGTTGATTGTATATGAAAGCAACCAAAGTTTTGAAATACAAAATTTATGAATACATTTTTATTTCTTTCAAGAACACCTTTAGTTTCATTTCTGTCTCTGAGATAAACACACTCAGAGGTGAGAAACAGCATTCATAGAAAAGGTTTTATTTAATTTCGAAATCCAGGTGGGAGATACACAGTTCCAGGAGCTTGTGTCAGATAGTCAGGCAAATCCAAAGTCAAGAGAAGAGAGAAACAAACAGATATATGCTCCTTCCTTGCTTCCATCACCCTTATAGCAATCAGTATTTCTACACAAATAATGGCTGGGTCTTCTTAGAAAATTAATCAAAATTCCTCTTATGGGTATGCTGGAATGACCAACTTGATATTTCCTCATGACTACTCTTCCAGTTGTAGGTTCTGTCAAGTTGGTAGTTAAATTTATGTTGTTGTGATAAAACATGATGAGGAAGAACTATGTGATATAGAAAGGCTTTTTTCAGGCTTATAGTTTTAGAGAGATGCATTCATCCTTGGAGAAGCATGGCACCAGAAACAGGATGCTGAAAGCACATATTGTTTACTATAATCCTGAAAAAAACAAACAAACAAACAAACAACCAAAGGTTATCCTCAGTAACATACCTTCTCCAGCAAGGCCACACCACCTACCTGTCCCCAAATAGTGCCATCAACTTGGAACCAAGTGTTTAGACCCCCAACACCATGACTAAGGGGAATAGTTCCATTAATGTCCTACCTTAATAGTCAAAATTCAATAGAGCAGAGATTCTTAACAAAATATTACATTATTCTGATGCATTGCTTGATCTCCAAAACCTCTTCTGTGGACAAAGTTCAGTGAAAGACACGGAAAACACACAGCCGTGACATCTGCAAACAGACAGAAAAAATCATTAAGAGCAGTCACAATTTCCCAAAATCATGTGTTTGTTTCCATATTGTTTGTGAATAATTTTGGCTGAGTAATGTCTGATTCCTAAACTAAACATTAATATCTTCAGATATAGGACCTCAGAGAGTGATCATATTACACGTCAGGGTCTTTACGGAGTCAATTGTGTTAATCTGAAGTTGTTACAGCACAACTAATCAAATATGGATGGTATTATTAGGCACAAAAAGTAATTAACACAAAGCTAGTGATAAGAACAGGATTCAGAAATTGGCCAGGTAAGAGATAGTGAAATTGACTCAAGTTCAAGTTAAGGTCTCAGTTCTTCCTTCTCCTTCTCCTTCTCCTTCTCCTTCTCCTTCTCCTTCTCCTTCTCCTTCTCCTTCTCCTTCTCCTTCTCCCCCTCCCCCTCCTCCTCCT
>NC_034601.1:75215873-75231646 GCF_900095145.1 Mus pahari
TTTATTTTACTTTTTACTTATTCACTTTACATCCTTCTCACTGCCCCCTACCAGGTCAGCTCCTTCCACAATCCTTCTGTGATCATGCTTCTCCTTCTCTTCTGCATAGGAGGGTTCCCCTCAGTATTGACCCCACCCCCATCTTAGCATTCAAGTCTCTGCAAGGCTAGCACTTTCTCTCCCACTGATCCCAGATAAGTCAGCCCAGCTAGAAGAACATACCCCATGTACAGGCAACACCTTTTGAGATAGCCCCCATTCCAGTTTTTCAGGACCCACATGAATACCAATCTCCACATCTGCTACATATGTGTTGTAGGCCTAGGTCCATCCAGTGTATGTTCATTGATCAGAGATTCAGACTCTGAGAACTCCAAGGGTTCAGGTTACTTGACTCTGTTGGTCTTCCTGTGGAGTTCCTATGCCATTTGTGGTACACAATCCTTCCTCCCACCCCACCCCCTTCCATAAGAGTCTCAGTTCTTAAGGGGGAATGTTACAGATATAAGAGGCTTAGAAGCTATTGAGGATAACTTCTCCCACAAAGATGGCTTTGAATACCACCTCTTATTTGCCTGGTACTATTACAAACGTCACAATGGCCCCTTCTTAGGAATTCAGATATGAGAAGGAATTTTGAGGTTCCAGGGTGTTTTGAGACCTGATAGAGTAGAATCCCATTTCACTCCTAGCCTGTTTATGAAGATGTGACTTTTGACCAGCCCCTAAGGTTAAAATATTGGCTCTTCCCCTAAGAGTTAATCCAGCTGGGTCTATTAATCACCTAGCCATAAACCACCACACAGGACATCCTCTCTCCTTACCAACACGGTAAGGAGGTAGGTGGAATAATTATCCATTTAATAAGGTGATGTACCCCCCTCGAAAGCCTCCCCCTCAACAGAGACTTAGAAGGCTTCCCCCTCTTCCAATACTGCTATCCCTGACTATCTTTAGTATTCCTTTTTTTCCCCTGATCAAACTCTGAAAATCTTTATTCAGGAGAGGGAACATAAGCATAAGCAAAAGGAAGCATCAGAACACCCAAAATACAATTTGCAAAACACATGAAACTCAAGAAGAAGGAAGACTAAAGTGTGGATGCTTCGATACTTCTTAGAAGATGGAACAAAATTTCTTTTCTTTCTCTCTTTCTCTCTTTCTTTCTCTCTTTCTTTCCTTCTTTCTTTCTTTCTTTCTTTTTTTCTTTCTTTCTTTCTTTCTTTCTTTCTTTCTTTCTTTCTTTCTTTCTTTCTTTCTTTCTTTCTTTCTTTCAGACACTGAATAAAGCCTTAAGCATTCTTTCCCTGACACACTGGGCTTTCTCTCTTCTTTGAAGTTTCTCTTTCCTCAGATCACTCAGGTGCTTGCCAAACAGCACTGTTGAATCTGTTGGCTTTCTCATACCCTAAGTCAAAAAGAAGGTATTAGTCAGCTATTGGATGGAACACAGGGCCCCCAATGGAGGAGCTAGAGAAAGTACCCAAGGAGCTGTAGGGGGCTGCAACNCTGTAGGTGCAACAACAATATGAACTAACCAGTACCCCCTGAGCTCGTGTCTCTAGCTGCATATGTAGCAGAAGATGGCCTAATTGGCCATCATTGGGAAGAGAGACCCCTTGGTCTTGTAAACTTTATATGACCCAGCACAGGGGAAGGCCAGGGCCAAGTAGTGGGAGTGGGTGGGTAGGGGAGCAGGGGCGGGGGTGGGGTATAGGGAACTTTCGGGATAGCATTTGAAATGTAAATAAAGAAAATAATAATAATAATAAAAAAGAAGGTATTGTTCTTACCTCTTCTCCATTTTCCTCCTCCTGATAGCTTCCTGCACTTTCAGCTTCTCTGTTCTTTTGCTTTGTTCCCAAGCACTAATAAAATTATCATCTAACAAACTTTTGAATCAATTTTTAGTTTTTGATTCTTTTGTTGTTGTTTTGTTTTTGTTCTTTTGGGGTTGATTGTTTCTTTGGTGAGGGTGTGTGTGTTGGTCTGTCTGTCTGTCATCTGTCTGATTGTCTCTATTTTCTCTGTGTGTCTGTGTGATTTTTTTGTTTCATTAAATATACTACGAACCTGATAGAGAACATTGATTTCCTGGGCAGCAACATGTACTGAAGTAAGTTATGGGAAATGCCCAGAAGACATCTCACACAAGTGAGAAGCACCTTCAGTGATAATCCCTCCACTACCTTGATTCTGAGCTTTAATCTACTGAACTGTGGTAGGGGATGTGCAATGATGTTCCTTCAACACCCAAACTGTCTATTTTGCTAAGGTAATCCTAGAAAACTACTACAGAATATAGACAGTTAATTTGTAATGTTGACTGTAAATTAAGGGAAAAATTATCTATACTGACTCAAGCAGATATAAGACAGCAATACCAGGTTATATGCCTTGCCTGGAAACTATAAGATAAAATTATGTGAGCTGATCTGAATAAAATTCAGACACATTGAATATTGTAAGTGTATGTACATATACACAACATGCCTACATAGAAATATATGACACATACACTATAGCATTTTATTCTCATAATTCTGATATGTTAATCAAATGCATGTACATAACATTGGAGAGAAAGAGTGCTACATTTTTATTGTGAGTTTTAAGAAATTTAAGGTCAAGACCCATTTTATTTAGATATGGAAGCTCACTCATACATTCATAATATTACATGTGTGCTTAATAGGTTTGAATCTATGAAGTAACTTTAAAAACATGTTCAAAACAGTAGAAATACAACATGATAAAAGCCTAGAGATTCATATGGGGAAGAGGTAAGATTCAGTATAGAGCACTGTACTGGCTAATTTTGTGTCAACTTGACACAGGCTGGAGTTATCACAGAGAAAGGAGCTTCAGTTGGGGAAATGCCTCCATGAGATCCAGCTGTAAGGCATTTTCTCAATTAGTGATCAAGGGGGGAGGTCCCCTTGTGGATGGTGCCATCTCTGGGCTGGTAGTCTTGGTTTTATAAGAGAGCAGGCTGAGCAAGCCAGGAGAGGCAAGCCAGTTAAAATAGCCCTCCATGGCCTCTGTATCAGCTCCTGCTTCCTGCCCTGCTTGAGTTCCAGTCCTGCATCCTTTGGTGGTCAACAGCGGTATGGAAATGTAAGCTGAATAAACCCTTTCCTCCCCAACTTGCTTCTTGGTCATGAATTTGTGCAGGAATAGAAACCGTGTATAAAACAAGCACTATACAGATAAGTATCATTGATATGTGCTTAGAATATCTTAACACTAGTATAGGTTTTACTGAGTATTTACTTGTAAGTGCTGAATAAATTGATATATGCATCTCATTTATTTTCCACATATGTACACTACTGGTCTCTCATTAGATAAGAATTTCTGAATTTTACAACATTCTACTGAGTATGGAGGGCACAGGTCAAATTGATAAAAGAATATATGTTTACAACAGTACTGTATTCAGTAGCTTTTTTAAAGGAATCTGCATTAATTTTAATTTCAATTTATATAAATATGAAAACAACAGTTATGTATATAGATATAAATGAATAACCACAAAATAGGTATTTTTGAAGATACCTTAACCTCTAAATTGTAATGTGTCAGTTAAAGAAATTATATAATATCATATATTTGAGACAGGGTTTCTCTGTATAGCCCTGGCTGTCTTGGAACTCACTTTGTAGACCAGGCTGGCCTTGAATTCAGAAATCTGCTTGCCTCTGCCTCCCAAGTGATGGGATTACAGGCATGGGCCACCACCGCCTGGCATATAATTCTTCATGTATAAAAATAAAGTGAAAAAATTATTACTGTCTTAGTCAGGGTTTATATTCCTGCACAAACATCATGACCAAGAAGCAAGTTGGGGAGGAAAGGGTTTATTCAGCTTACACTTCCACATTGCTGTTTATCCCCAAGGAAGTCAGGACTGGAACTCAAGCAGGTCAGGAAGCAAGAGCTGATGCAGAGGCCATGGAGGGATGTTCCTTACTGGCTTGCTTCCCCTGGATTGCTCAGCTTGATCTCTTATAAAACCAAGACTACCAGCCCAGAGATGTCACCACCCACAAGGGGACTTCCCCCCTTGATCACTAATTGAGAAAATGCCCCACAGCTGGATCTCGATGAGATGTTTCCCCAACTGAAGCTCCTTTCTCTGTGATAACTCCAGCCTGTGTCAAGTTGACACAAAACTAGCCAGTACAATTATGATAACCAAACTTAAATTTGTTCTGCTAAGTAATGTCAGAAATTAATATTATTCAAAGTTGACTTGGTGTATTAACTGTTTGAGACTGTGCTCATGAAATTTTTTTTCTTCTGTGTAGGTGTACTGGATGGTTTTGTGGGTCAACTTGACACAAGTTGTAATTGTCTCCATGAGCTCCAGCTGTAAGGTACTTTCTCAATTAGTGATCATGGGTGAGGGGGCACAATCCATTGTAAGTGGTGTCAGCCCTGGGCTGGTACTCTTGGGTTCTATAAGAAAGCTAGCTGAGCAAGCCAGGCGAAGCAATCCAGTAAGTAACATCTGCATCAACTCCTGCTTCCTGACCTGCATTAGTTCTACTCCTTACTTCCTTTGGTGATGAACAGCAACATAGAAGTGTAAGCTGAACAAACTCTTTCCTCCCCAACTTGCTTCTTGGTCCTGATGTTCTGTGCAGGAACAGAAACTTATAGTAGGTAAATTATGATTAAAAAAATGGAATTTGACCTGAAAAAGTTAACAATAAACAGAAACTCATTATCAATTCTAAAAAGCTACTAAATGTTACCACACTGTTAATAATCTATTATTTTTATATTAAAAATGATTTCCTTGAAAAACATGACAATTTGAAGTCACATTTTCCCATGAAAGTAGTGGCAGAGACAAAGTTTGGAGATGAAGTCACATTTTCATTTGTTATTGTTAATGCAAATCAGTTTCCTGAACTGAAAGATCATTATTCTTTCAAGGCAGAAAAATTATCTGAGCTTACTATGATAAAAGTAATTACCTCCTATTTTGTACTTAAAATTCTTCTGCCATTATGCATAAATATCTTTAGTGAACACAATATGCAAGACATTAAATGTATAAAAACCTATTATAAAACATTTTTTGTCTACTTCATTTCATTCTTGAAAGGTAGTCACATTTATCATATCTATAAAACATTGTCATAATTATTCATATTCATATTTTATACTTTATTCAAATATGCATTAAAATAATAATATAATTATTAACACAAATAATGTAATAAGTCTAGTGTTCTTTCCTATGTCATATGTAAAAATCGTTGTTACTTTAAACCTAAGTAGATATTATAGTCAAATTCTTTCCCTAAAACTTAACTGGCTATTCAAAAACTGAGAATATTACAGCATTCTGTCTTCTTTTACTTTATTTTGACTAAGTATAATGTTATCATTAACCAATGAAAAACTTCTGTAGAAAAATAAGTTGTAATTTAGTTGGTGCCATGAATATCCAAGAATATCCTTTCCCTTTTGATACCAATGACTTTACAAATTATATTCCCTAAGGTTTCTGAGTAGATATTAACTACAATGAAAGAAAAATAATATTTTTCTGCCACACTATTTTTCCACGTTCTCACTGTGGACAAAGATCTTAAGAAAGGCTTTGAGCCTAGAATCAATTCTGTCCCTTATTTCTTGACACCTAGGTATGTCATGAAACCTTTTCAGTTGAATTGCACTGTTTAAAAGATCTTACCTCCAAGAGAAGTCTACCATTTTTTTGTTAAGTCTTATATCTACAAATTCTAATGTAGATGGACAATAACAGTTTAACTAGATTATCTCCTTTTTTTCCCCTCTGAAATGATACAAATGCTGTCATGAAAATTACTAATATGTTTAAGCCATTTTTCCTATCACTATTTCTTTACTAACTACTGACAAATGGAAAGCACTTAGGGAATTGGAATGGCAGAGTGAATTGAAAACTAAGCCTAGGCATTTTAAGAAAAATGTTAACATAGAGAAATAAATTTTCTTTGTACAAGAAGTAAGTGAATACATTACATCTGCTTCCTATTGGCTTTTGAGATTGGCTTTTTATTCTGCCACACATTCTTTTTAGTGAATTTGACACAGGAAATTCAGCTGCATTTCTTTTCATCATTTTAATTTCAGCAAAAAATCACAGCTAGTCATTATTATGTTAATTTTAGTAAAAAATAAATCATTAAGTCTCCCCAAGATAAAGTAGCTATAAATTATTAAAATAGCCTTTCTTTTGCATTGGAATTATTCAATCTAATTGTTTAGGTTTAAACTTCATCACATTATCTAAGGGATTCTGAGAATAAAACCTTGAGTAAATCTTAATTACTAATACAAGATTTCTGTGATTATTGAAATACTCCTTTCCTTATTCAAATTCTACTTGCTTTCATATGAAATCTGTAAGGTATAGCTCTTTCTGGAGTGTATGTGTGTGATAATACCAAAATACCAATTTATTGGAGTCAAGATAATGGCTGTAGAATTATGTTAATGAAGTAACATTTTAGTATTCTGAACATAAATATAATCATGCCATTTTCTTACTGTTTTTGGAATGGCATGGTTATAATAATAATTTACAGTTATAGTCAAATATAAAGTATTTTTTATTATTCAAAATGTCTTGCCTTGGTTATTTGCATATTTTGCAGGTAAAATTTATTTAAGTTTTTCTGTGAAGGTTATCCTTGGTTGTCAACTTGATCGAACCTGGAATCAACTTAGAAGTATGGCTATAGAAAACATGGAAAAGCTTATAAGGATATTTTAAGGAGAGCTTTGCTGAATGAAGACCCACCATGAGTTCACAACACCTTCTATTACCTCCCAAATATAAAAGGACTAAAGAAAACTAAAATTACTTTTGCTTGTCTATCTTCACTCTTTGGAAGGGACTACATGTACTCTGTTGATGCTACTGTTATCCTATGCTACTAATAGAACACTGAGTCTGCAGTCTTCCAATATGGACTGATGACCAGTTGCCCTTCAGGGTCTTATTTGGTCTTTAGTACCAAATTGGAATTGCTGAGGCATCTAGCCCCGTGATTGAAGCTGTCCCACATACAGACAATTGTTCCATTGTTAGACCACCAAGCATGTTATCATACAAGCCAATCATTCAAATTGTCTTTTTATAGCTATGATAAAGCATTCTCAGCCAAACACAATGTTGAGTATGAGAGAGTTTATATTTCCAGGTCACAGTCATCAATGAAAAGAAATGGGAAAAATTAAAAAAAAGAAAAAAAAAGAAAAAGAAAAAGATTCAAGCAAGAATTGAAAACAAAACAAGGCTGCTTGCTGGTTAGCTCTAGCTTGCTTGCAGAGACATGCATATCTACTTTTCCTATACAACACATAACTGTCATTATAGGGATGTTGCCATATCTTGCAGGATAAACACTTCTGCATTAATTCATAATCAAGATAATCTACCTCTGACTAGCCCACTTTCTAGTATGATTTAGATTTCTTAACTGAAGTTAACGCTGCAGATGAATCTTGGCAATATCAATTTAACAATCTAATATATCACATAAATGATCTTTGTAGTATACATTCATTCTATCAGTTCTATTGTCATAGAGAACTTAGCTAATACATATTCATTATTGCCTTGGTTTTTCATATTTCTGATATCTGTCTGTAAGGGTCACGGTGACACAGGAATAAAATCAAACCAACCAAAATCCTTAATGGGAATTAAACATTTATGTTGATAATTAGGCTTAGCATTTTGTTTCATGAGAATCCAACTGTTTATAGCAAAATAAACACAAAGCTAACAAGTGTGCATCACACTCTATAACATTTGATTTCACAGTTTGACTTGTAAATGATAGAACTGATTCTTAAAAATTCATGATTCTCAGTCTGAATAATGAAAGTCTTTGTCTAATAGGCTTATGGAATATTTTCTTATGAGTGATCCTACAACATGAAAGAAATCAGGATCCATGGGAGGTTTCCTAGCACTTTCCAGAAGATGTGTGGAAACTTCTTTACATGCCAAGAAAGTTCACGATTAAATTATGACCTTCTTAAATTAGGTCATCTGACAATATAAGCTCGTCATAGTTGAAAACTGTCAGCAAAATGGTACGTGGTTGCAGTGCACAGTCTTTGGGATAAGGAAAGAAGATTCTCCTAATTGGAATTAAAAAAAAATGTCTGGGAAAGTTTGAAATCAATTTTAATAAATCTTACACCATGATAGATCAGAAGAATAATATGAGAATATGTTTTCTCATGATGTTAAAATAATAATGCTAATATTTCAAGTTTTTCTCCTCTCAGTTAAAGACAAAAATTGAAAGTGACTGTCATTTTAGTTCTGCTACAAAGAGAAGAATAACAGAATCTTTATTATTTACACTTTTAAAAATTAAATTTTAAGGATTTATTTCAATATTTAAGATACATGTATTATAACAACTATTTGATCAGTTGTTATGAAATACAGAAGCTTAAACAGAAGTGCTTCAGTCCAAAAAATATTGTAGTGTTGTTTGTTTTTTCAAAAGCCTGGCCCTGTATTCTATCCTGACATATTGCTGGTTCACCACTACCTAAATTTTATTTTCAGTAATATCTCTCATTGAATCCTGGCAGAATATAACAATAAAAAGGGACATTAAGATCACAGGTCCTTTTTGTAATGAAGTGATGGATTGTCTTATTTCTTTTTACTTCCTTCCTCACTACATCACTTTGAGTAAATGTTGAAGACTGTAATAAATTGACATTATATTTCCAAACCCTCTCCTTCATGCTGAAGGTCATTTGGACATCAGGCTGCCAGAAATTTCCAATAAACATGCTCCTGGCTAAATAATACTTAAAGCAGAATTTTCAAGGAGCTTTGAAGTGTAGGTTTAATGCTACTTATGCACAGAAGTACATAGCTAATTTTTCAAAATTATATTAAAAACTGAACCACATAAGACATAGGTTCTAGTTAAATGTGTGGTTTTCCTTAACATTAAATATTCTGGAGTACATGAAATAATGCAAAGGTGATTGAATATCACCTCAACTAATTTGTATTACTTAACTTTGAGTAGTAATTAATTTTCTTTGCATAAATTACTATTCTAATCAAATTTGAATAAGCAGAAATCTATGGATACAAAGAATGACAAATACACTTACTCAACTAGTGGTGTGACTCAACAAGACAAAGTAGCTAGCTAGGCTTTACAAACATGAGCTAGATCTTGATTTGGGGATAAATAACTCTGCCAATATGAATACAATTTTTGTCTTCATAATAGGCACATAACAGGACAGAATAAATGAAATAAATTTTTTAATGTTATCTAACCATCTAGATACATATTTTATTCTTATTTTTACAATGATTAATATTATGCACGTAATACTACACAAACCTACAATGAATACATTATACTTATATAACATTCATGCTCATTTTCTAAAATGTCCAGTCTTATTAAACACAGTTTAAAGTTATATAACTTTTAATGATTAATTCTTTATCNTTTCTCCATTAAGATTTCACACTCACTTCAAACTTTCATGTCCAAAGAAAAAAGTTTATGATGTATAGAGGAGAGATTGGGAAGGGAAGAACTTAGGAAGCTAGATTTATTCCACTAAGAATGGAATCATGGACAGATGTTTTATTTTTGTTTTTTGGATAAACAAATCTAGAATATTTTGTGTATGCTAGAATTTTGAGCAATTCAAGTCAACATATTTACCACATCCAATCAGCTCAATCTTTTCTACTCTATGAAGTAAATATCTGTTTCAATCCTGAATTATGTCTGATATAGTCTTACTCAATACCTGTGTAGAAACTAACCTGAAGCTTGCATCTGTGTGTTCATTTTGAGAAGATAAGCATTCTTTAGTATGTTAGTTTAATGTGCTTAATATTACTTGTCTATTAACATGTCTAAAGATTTGTTTTAATTTATTTTTCATGTAGATATTTTCTCCATATGTATGTATAGAATGTATATATAGTATGGATTCCAGAAGAATGCCTGGATGATGAGTGACAGATGATGATGTTTTGCATTGTGGGTCCTAACAATGTCCTAGGTCCTCTTCCGGAGAAGCAAGCACTCTTAACTTCTGAACCCTCAAAATGTGTCTCGTAACAATGCATGTGAAAATACAGCTTGTGAAATTATAGAGATGTCAGTATTTGTTCTATGTAAAGCTTTTCCCTCATATATGTATCATCCCTCTGTCATCTCTCATCATTTATTATATCATTAACTATCATCACAATAAAAATGCCAACAATAAGAATAAGCAGTATATACTTGCTGAATTAATAAAATAAATTTTACATCTAACTACTAACAACATGGAAAAAAAACTAAAATTATCTAGAATTAGTTGAGTGATCAAAGTCAAGTATGAATACAAAAATAACAGAAAGTTCCAAAGACAGTTTAAATTCATGTGAAATTTCTGAATGTGTTTGAGATATGCTAACGTTTATTTTGAAGACTTAAAGAAAATCATGTGGCTTTATTTTACTGAAAAGAAATATATTAAATTGAGGTCAATTTTCCTCTCCAGAAATCAAAATAAAGTTCTCCTTTGAAATAGCTATTTGTTATGGTTAAATTTGATGCCTTTGTGACTATCTCACTTTCTCTTAGCCTATCCAGTAAATAAAGCAACTAAGTATCTCTGGGACTGTGTCCTATAAATGAATCCAATTGATGCTTTTTATGAAATTAAAATTATTGGATGATCAGGTAGAAAATGTTTCACCCTTGACGTTCCCTAGATGTATGTAGTTGTTTGTCTGGTGGAAGGCCTGTGGTCATGCCTGCAACAACATACATAGATATAACATTACACAGCCTGAGGTTTTTAATGCAGCTTAACAGATGAATTGTATGTACATATACATATTAATACAATTTTAGCAGATTATTAAGGCAATGTGCAATAGGCCTGCCTCATAATTCATTTAAGTAAATTCAAGTAAAAATATAAGTACATATATAACAAATGGATTATACAATAAAGTAATGTCCCAAACTGTGACCCCCTTTTATGAATGCAACATATTACATACCATATGTCAATTTGTCATCTCTCAGTTTACCTACCTATTACCTATCTATTGTTATTCATGGATTCCCATGTGCTATTTCAAGGCCAAGTGTGACATTGTATTTGTTCTAAAGAAGGAAGGCATATGGAAAGAACTTACATTCTGTCTCCTGTCATAGACTCCCTAGCCTAGCACCTATGCAATGACAGCCATTTCCTACCACAATTAGTCATATGAACAGCATTGCTGAGTGGAGTTTCCTGTAAAATTTAAAAGACTGCAATTAAAATACCAGTTTCTAGTGAAGAAACTTACTCAGATTAATATTTAAAATGTCAGGTTCTATTTGAAAATATGATAAGTGAAAATGCATTCAATGCATGTAGAATAGATGATGAGAATTCCATGATTGTGTAAAGCCAAAATAAAGATTAATCTTTTAACACTGTGAGAGAATTGCAATTAGAATTGATATTTTTTTATTTTATTATTTTTATTCATAGTTAAAAATCAGTCCATTTTAAAAATCTGGATAATTATTTCTCAGAACCAGAAGAATTAACACTTAAAATCAGTTTTGCCCTATGAAATTTGAGCTCTTTAGCAATCCACATGACATTTTTAAAACAGTTGTAAATATTATAAGATTACTGATACATTTTCAGGTAGATAAGTGTTGCTAATTGCTTATCTTGAAACAACCTGTTTTCTCCATTCAAGCATGTGTCTGTGTATCTTTTGTAAAGCTTATTGTGGAATCCAAATGTGTGTCTATACTTCTTAAATCATTGTCTGTAGATTCTACCCACAGAAGAAAGAGGAATTTCCCTGAGACATTGAACTATGAAAGGAGAATTAGCTCTCAGAAATTTTGCTCTCTCTCTCTCTCTCTCTCTCTCTCTCTCTCTCTCTCTCTCTCTCTCTCTCTCTCTGTGTGTGTGTGTGTGTGTGTGTGTGTGTGTGTGTGTGTGTGTGCATTAGAAATGTGTGTTAGAGGGCCCCCAAATGAAGGAGCTAGAGAAAGTACCCAAGGAGTTAAAGGGGTCTGCAATCCAATAGAAGGATCAACAATATGAACTAACCAGAAGCCCCCAGAGCTTGTGTCTCTAGTTGCATATGTAGCAGAGGATGGCCTAGTTGGCCATCAATGGGAGGAGAGGCCCTTGGTCTTGGGAAGATTTTATGCCCCAGTACAAGGGAATGCAAGGGCCAGGAAGCAGGAATGGGTGGGTTGGGGAGCAGTGCAGGGGGAGGGTATAGGGGACTTTCAAGATAGCATTTGAAATGTAAATCAAGAAAATAGTCTTTTTGAAAAAATTGTTTTTGGAAAAAAAAAAAAAAAAGAAATGTGTGTTAGTTTGTACATGTACGAGCATACCTGTGGATAGTAAGGGACAACTCTGTGCAGTCAATTTCTCCTTTATGTAGTAGTTAATCCTCTCCACACTTCTTTATGTATTGTCAGGAAATTAAACTCAGGCTGTCAAACTAACAACAACCTCCTTTACCTGTTGAGCCATCTCCCTGGTTCAAGACAGATACTTTTTAGAGTAACTGTATAGAGGGGACCTGAGGTGATAGTTCATCTGGTAAAGAGTATTTCTCTTGCAAAGGACCCAAGTTCGTTTTTCAGCACCAAACTTGTGGTTGATCAGCTCATAAACACCTGTACATCCACCTCCAAGATACTTGAAATCTTCTGGCCTTTACAGGCACTGGGATACATATATACACACAGAGTTGCAAAGATATAGAGCTAAAAGAATGTTATCTTCAAAACAGTCTTACTGAGACAAATTCACAAACTGCATGATTTAGTTATTTCATGTCAAAAAAAAAAAGAAAATAAAAGAATCACCAGAATATATTTGGAGTGCTGTGGCCATTATTTTAGAATTATCTTAGTCCTTTCAGGCTTTATTTAGGAATGGATGTGGCCCTTAATAAAGAGGAATGAGCGTCCTTACCAATGTGCCCAGGGAGAAGTAAATAATGTAGTTCTACAGTGGACCTTCCTTGATCACAGTCACGCTGTGACCTGATCTAGGAATAGGAGTCCTCATGACTGCAAAATTAATTTCTGCTGTTAATCAGCTATGCTAATCTTAAATGTTCAACACTTACGACCTAAACACTTCCTCTAATTCTGCTGAAATTGGGATTTTAACGTCCAAATTTGGGGAAGATGAACAAGTGAACGCTGAAAAGTATTCAGAGTCATGTGACTTGACCCGACCCCTCCCCTCATCCCTCTGCAACAACAAGAGGGGGAAATCTGTGCGCACAGAGATTTATTTTTGTCACTATACCTCATAAATTGATATTTTTATTTACCTGTGGCTGTTTTAAAGGTGTGATTAAGGAATAATATAAGTCGTGTAGACTTCCAGGCCATTACCTGAATTGATTAACACTGAAGTGTTTCTTAGATTTCAAATTTTTACAATATTTACATAAAACAATTAGATATTTCAGGTGTGAAAGCCAAATCTACGCTCTAAGATCTTTTTTCTCATGTGTCATACAATGTTATGTAATACATATACAACACTATCTATCTATCTATCTATTTTTATCAGAACCATGAGGAATATTTTAGTTTGTATACATATTTTCTATAGCCCATCATCTGAGATCAAGAGTGCAATTTTCTCACTGCCATTCTTGAATCTTCCAAAAATTACTTAATGAATTATCTGTTATATTTAATAGTTTTATTTGTTCTTCCAAAGAGAAATTTATATTGCCTGATTCCTTTCATAGTTACTAAGATTTCTCATTGATCAATCCCTTTTAGTACTTTTAGATCTTGTACCCAGATGGACTAGCTTTAGATAACCATCTCTAGCTACTGAATGAGCTATTGTTCAATATCAGCCTGTTGAGTCATGCTCAAACATGACATGATTGTTTCCTGAGAAACTGTAATTTTTTTTATTCTGGCAAGCACATGGAATCCTTTAGGTTTTTTATTTTTTATTTTTTCATCTTCAGGATACAGAGACTAGATAGAATAATATATGCAGTACATTCACATTTTCCTAGCCATGTGCATATAAACAGAGAGAATCAAATGGAAGAGAATATCGAAATACTGTCAGAATATGATCCCATCACAATTCAGTAAACAGTAGAATCTTCAAAGTTTAATCAAATGCCTTCCTTTAACTTCCCAGTTCTCTGCTGGCTCTGACTCAGAATGCTGAAATAAGAGTGCATCAGCACAAGAATTTCATCTGATGTGCCAGCTACATAAATTATTGATTTTTTTTTTTTTACACACATAAGACTCTAGTCTGGCAAAAATCAAAACTAATACCAAAAGCATTGATTTCAATTCATTAAAAAGAAGTACCATGGTTTTACATTAACACAGTAGTTTTTATTCCTAAAATATAAGATTTATTTTTAAAGTAGTTCAACCTATAAAAAGATATGTTTTTCACCAAAGCTCTTTGTCCGTTTTTCTTAAGTATCATTCATGAATACTTTTGACCTAAAATCCATGAAGAGGTGAAGTGACCGTAAGAAACAAAGTTGGCATTTTGTGTGTGTGGCATCATTTTATACTGAAAAATAAAATAAAAAAAAATGTAAAAATGTCTTCAGCATTTCATGCTGTCAATGTCTTCAACTGGCAGATGCAGTCATAGCATTTTAAGAGCAGGCATATTGCCATCATAGCAAACAATTATGAGTATTAACAGTCAATAAACATTGGTGCACAGAGAAGCAGGCTACTCAACAACAACAACAACAACAACAAAAAATCAACTAACATGATGTCTAGAGTTCCCACAGTTAATCCAAAGAGAAAGAGTAAAATGTCCCTTATGCATACTATCATATCATCTGCAAATAACACTTCTTTGATTTCCTTCCAATTTGAATCACCTTGTTCTCTTTCAGTTGTCTTATCATTCCAACTGGAACTTCAATTATACTAATAAATAAATATAGGAAGAGTGGCCAGCCTTGTCTTGTCCAATTTTAGTGGAATTACTGTGATTGTCTAAGAGTTGATGTTGACTATTGGATTGTAAATTGCCTTTGTGTGTGTGTGTATGTGTGTGTGTATGTGTGTGTGTTATGTCCATTGTATCCCTAGTTTCTCCAAGACTTTCATCATGAGGGGTGTTAGATTAGATGAAAGGTTTTTCCAGTCTCTTTAATCATGTAGGGATTTGTTTTGTTTTGTTTTGTTTTGTTTTTCAGTTTATATGAAGGATTACATTGACTGATTTTTTCATGTGTTGAACCATCTCTGTAATAAAGCCTACTTGATCATGGCATTTGATATTCTTTATGTTTTCTTGGGTTTGATTTGTAAGTATTTTATTGAGTATTTTTATATCTGTTTTTATGAGAGAAATTGCTCAGTAACACTTTTTTTTTGAGTCTTCATTTTGTTTGGCTCTTAGGGTGACTATGGCTTCATAAAATGTATTTAAAAATATTCCTTCTGTTTCTATTTTGTAGAATAATTTGAGTATTAGTTTTCCTTGAAAAGCTGGTAGAGCTCTGCACTAAAATTATCTGGCCCTGGGCTTTTTTTGTTTAAGAGACATTTAATGACTATTTCTAGTACCTTAAAAGTTACAGGTTTTTAAATTTTTTTTATCTGACTTGATTTAGCTATTGTTAGTTATTTTAAAAATGTATATATATATATATATATATATATATATATATATATATATTTTTTTTTTTTTTTTTTTTT
>NC_034601.1:75232611-75274220 GCF_900095145.1 Mus pahari
TGGTTTTTTTTTTTTTTTTTTTTTTGTATACTGTCTGTATTTTTTTGTATTCTGTCTGTATTTTTTTTGTATTCTGTCAGTGATTCTTCTTGCATCACTTCTGTAGTTCCTGTTTCCTTACCTAGATTTTCTATCTCTAGGATACCATCAGTTTGCTTTATTGCTTCTATTTTTATTTTCAGATCTTGAACAATGTTATTTATTTCCTTTATTCCTTTATCTGTTACTTTTTTGTTGTTGTTTTGTTTGTTCTTCTTGACTTTAAGAGACTTATTCATTTCTTACTCTGTGTGCTTTTGATTTCTTTAAGTGATAACTTCATTTCCTCCAATTGTTTGTGTTTTCCTGGATTTCTTTGAGACTTACTGATTTATATTTAAGAATTTCTATCATCTTCATAAAGTTCTTTTTAAGGTCCTTTTCTTGTGCTTTACTTCTGTTAGACTATTCAGAACTTGCTGCAGTACGACAGCTAGTCTCCATTGCTGACATATTGACCTGTCAGTTGATTATGTTCTTATCCTGATTTCTAAGCTTCTGGTTTTTAGGTAATTATTGGAATAAGTGCTAATATTTGAGTTTATCTTTGTAGGATGGATGCTTTCCAATGCTTTTCTTTTCTTTTTTTCTTTTCTTTTCTTTTTATTTTTTCTTTTCTTTTCTTTTCTTTTCTTGCTAGTATTATGGATTGAGTGACCTGTAATTCTGGTGGTAGGCAAGTCCAATAGAATGCCTCTGCTAGGTTTTTAAGAGACCCCAAGATTTCTTGGGTTCTGGGATTCCAGGTACAGGTATGTCCTTTTGTTGAGTAGGTGAACTCTGCCAGACCTGTGGTCCTGGATGTGGAGTTGTGGGGAGGATTACTGTTGGGGAAAGCTGAGCAAACTCTCTGCGACTTTTAGATGCCTGTAGGTAGAGCCTGACTTAGGATTCTGAATACCAGTAGAGCAAGGGGTATCTGCATGAGTTCTGGGCCAGGATATGGAATCTGAACTTCTGTATTCTACACCCCTCTATTGTTCTTCCCACACTGAAATCCTTCTTCCTATAAGTAACCTTCATATTCATTTGTGTGTGTGTGTGTGTGTATCTGTGTGTATGATAGAACATTTATTTACTTTCTTTAAGAGGAAGCACAATACAGTCATCTAAGTTTTTAAAATTATTATCTTACACTATGGGAAACAATGTAATTATAGCACTTCATCTTTTTTTCTTTCCTCCCTATAATCATTCATATATACTCATCCTTTCTCCTTTTCAAATATATGACTTCTTTCTCATTAGTGGTTGTTATATAATTTATATAAATGTATATAATTCAGTCAGCTAATATGTTATAATGCTACTTATATATAATTTAATGCTGTCCATTTGGATCAAATAAACAATTCGTTTATTATTTCTTGGGTAAGACAATATTTCTCATATTCTCTTCATTCTTTAGTTGCTTAAAATTCTTTGTGTAGGGATGAGGCAACATAATTGTGACATCCTGGCCCCTGTCATCCCAATACATATTGAGATGTCTATTGTTTTTGATCATATAAATTTCAGGCCACCTTGCTGGTGAGACTTTATAGATATAACCTTTAACATTACTAGAAGGTACACTCTCGCATCAAATTCTACGATCATCTGGCTCCTTCAATCTTTCTGCAGTCTCTTATGCAATGTTTTTAGGTGTGGGTTTATATTGTAAAAACATCCCCTGAGATTGGGCTTTAAGATTCTGCACCTTAATCGTTTATAATGTTCTATAATAGTCATCCACCATTTCAAAAAACGTTTTATTAATATGGGGTGAGGACTTTAATTATCTGTGGCTATATGCCACAGACTGGACCTCACTTTGGGTCCCTGATCTGTGGGGAACGGGTCTCTTGGTTGCAGGTGAGCGAGGATTCAGCGGATGAGTGACAGACAGTCCACATGAGAGAGGGTGTAAAACTGAATGTATTGATCAAAATGAGCATCACATCTTTAATACAGATCAAACAAGAAAAGTGGGGCAGGATACATCCTCAGTTACAATGACACAAGACAAAGGACAAAAGACCAGGAGGTGGGACCAGGCCTCTTGAGGAGGAAGCCAGGTGTAAGGCTAGTCAATAGTTAAACCCCACTGTCAGGGTTCCCCTTGATTATGCTGTTCCTTTGGGCCTAGCGGAAGAACCTGTTTTGGGGGTTCTGCTCTGGCAGATCTCATGAATAATACAATATCACATCCCCCCTACTTCCCAGGCCTTGGTAAATACTTGCATATGAACAGAACTTCCACAGGTACACTACTCTAAGCTTTGCCCTGGGCTTGGCTCTGTTCTTTGTGATGCTTAATCAGTGTCACCAGTCTTTACTAGAAGTGAATTAGAATGTTAATGAACAGGTAACCTTATTGCTGAATTCCGAGCTCCTGGCTTTAAGGAATTTTCAGGACTTTGGAACACTGGCTTTAAGGGAATTTCACCTATGGTAAAAGTTTAATCTTTAAAGGCATTAATAATATTGAAAGAGAGCATACACGATACTAGCATGTGTATAGGGTTCGTGTATATAGATTATTGAAAATGCCAGGACTCTAGGAGGCTGAATCTCCTTGAGATTCTTTTCCTCAGGACTCTTTCCAGGTTTTCAGGCCTGTTGTGAATCACCACTAGAGTGGGCGTGGCAGCTATAAGGACAAATAATTAGATTATTGTTTAAGGTTGCATTGGTTTACTAAATTGACAGGCTCACCTTCAATATTTATAACTATCCATTGGTAGGCAGCTGTGTTTCTAGTACCCGACATGATTTCCTTCTTGTTGAATGACTCTAAAGTCCCACTAGGGAGACATTACTTCACTTTGTATCGCTGGTCATCATATACATAAAATTAAGGAGGGATAACTCATGAATACCATGTTTTATGAAATTCTTGAGTTTTACAAATGGTTTGCACACTGAGTCTCTTAAATTTTCTTTTTTAGTTTGATCCTTAAAGCATTTATCTCCAATATAGATTATTTTAGTTTAGGGGAAAATATATAAATTGACAATGTTCTAATTTTATTTTCTTACAAAACTATGGCCCTTCATTTCAAAATCAAACCAAATATGAAAAAATAATTTGACAATAACACTGTATGTATATATATATATAGATAGATAGATAGATAGATAGATCACTCATACTCATTTTAAAGGATACATAAAAAAATTCTTAAGTTAGCATTGTTCTACATTATACAAAGTAATAGCATATATCTTTAATCTCAGATACTTCAGGGGTTGATTTAGAAAAAATTGGAAGTTCAAGGACAGCCTGAACAATATAGTTATAGTTACTTTATATGTTGAGAATCAATTGACCTGTAAAACAGGCAACAGCATTTATACAATATATTTCAATACATGATTGAACATATATTTCAAACCATTTCAAGTTTACTCACCCATTGCACTATGGTATTGTCCCTGACATAATTACACTTCACAACAAGGACTAAACTATAGCAATGACCAACAAACTGATGCTCTTCTCTACCTTTTCCATTTTGCTTCAAATTCAAATAATAGGTTGCAGACTTAATTAAAATATTGAAATTCCCAGAGAAATCTTGGGTATATTAGACAACTAACAACTGATGCTACTATACTATTCAGGACTGCAGTATCTGTTACATTAACACCAGGAAGGTCTAAAAGTACACAAGTTGTGTGACTTTTCCCAAATGAGATTTTACAAATGCTAAAATAAATGGGTATATTTTTAATATGCAGTGAAAAGTTTTGAAAGTAAGCATAATTTTCTTTTCATATGAGATTCCTCTTAGTTCTAAACTTGTAAAAATATTTTAGGCTGATATAATATTGTTTTGAAAATAGGTATATATCACACAGTTGTCTCTGACAAAGCCCCTGAAAACAATATATAAAAGAAATATACAAAAGAAATATAACAAAAATTGATGCATTTTTGCTGAAACAAAGGAAATATTAGGCCTGTACCTAAACAAACATCTCCTGTGACTACAGTCTCCATTTTAATTATTCATGAAGATTTAGATCACAGAAATGCCAAATTTTATAGTTTTGACATTTTATTTTGTGACTCCTTTATAAATATTTTTACATGAAGAGGGTATTTAACCTACTTCTTTGTATTCAGCATCTATGTTGCCTATGTTTTAGAAGAAAAGTACTAACTTTTGCTATGGTATTCTCATTGATATCTATCTTAAACATAAATTCAATGAACACATTCACATAAAACCTTTGTATCAGAAAGTATACATACACAATGTTTCTACAATTATACTAGAAATTTGTTGAAAAATTAAAACAATAAATAAGTTTAGTAAAAGAAACATTTAATAATAACAAAGGGCTATATTTTTCTGTGTATGTTGTGTTTTAAAGGTCTAAATGTCTATTCTAATTTGGCAATCTAGATTTTGAGATGTTCAGATAATCTTGTCCAAACCTGATAACCTTCAGTATAAGTTAGTGCACTATTCCATATTTCAGTTTACATAATAATGTACAGATTCACACATATCCAGGCAAATACTATATTCCTTTAAGATACTATATTACATTTTTTATAGTTTCTCTTAATCATATTTTGGGACTTTGTGTGCTCTTAAATTTTTTATTATTGCCAATTGAATGATAGTGATCTAATTGCATTTAATCTCTATATCAGCCTAACTTTCCCAGAATCACTGACTTTCATTTATACAACATGTAGTATAAGTTCAATCTTCACCCACAGTATAAGTGAACAATGCTTTGACATTGAGATTAACTCACAACAGTGTTTCAGTCAGAAATGAGCTACTCAAGGAAACAAATTCCATCAGGATAGGAATCAGTACCTCATTCCATATTTCAAAAGCTACAATGGGTTTGAGGATGAGCATTGCACTGAGTGAAACGCTGTTCCATATCACATGTTCAGAAAGATGTTCCTGAAAGCTGATAGCTTTTTGTCATGTATTAGATGGAAATACCCCTTCTACGTTCTTTGATGATCCATTAAAACCTTATATTGATATTATTTTTCTGAGAGCACATTCTTGCCCATCATCTTATTAATCTATTACCCAAAATTTTGATGCCATTGAATGATAATCTAAATGTGTTATATTTTTCTCTTTTATCTATTATTGCCTATTTGTCCTCTGAATCACATTTGTTATACTTATTTGTTTCATTCCTCCTCTCTCCTCTGTCTGTCCTCTCTCTCTCTCTCTCTCTCTCTCTCTCTCTCTCTCTCTCCTCT
This sequence comes from Mus pahari, assembly GCF_900095145.1. Taxonomy (NCBI): domain Eukaryota; kingdom Metazoa; phylum Chordata; class Mammalia; order Rodentia; family Muridae; genus Mus; species Mus pahari. The sequence continues at coordinate 75,237,878 of NC_034601.1, forward strand.
CACTCTCACGTGTGTGTGTGTGTGTGTGTGTGTGTGTGTACAACAACTTTTATGAGTTGATGTGATTCTCAGGAATAAGTGTGGAAATCAATTTTGTGGCTTAATGAAAAATATCTTTCCCTAGCATGGTGGCCCAGCTCTTTGTTTTAATGCTTAACCATAAATGTCAACATCTCTGAGCAGTGGTGGTACACACCTTTAATCCCAGCTCTTGGGAGGCAGAGGCAGGCAGATTTCTGAGTTCGAGGCCAGCCTGGTCTACAAAGTGAGTTCCAGGACAGCCAGGGCTATGCAGAGAAACCCTGTCTCTAAAAACATGAATAAATAAATAAATAAATATGCCAACATATAAAAATTATTTTTTGTGTATTGTTCAATGACATAAAAAGTCAAAAATAAACAAATAAATATATCAACATATAAAAAATTACTTTCTGTATATTGTTCAATGACATAAAAAAAGTCAACCTCACTCAAACATTAATAGGGAATGTAATTTCAAATACTATGTTATCACCTTCACCATTTAGCATACACACAAAAAAATACCACACTCACATACATCTATAACACACAAACTCATACACTCATACACAGACACAAGGGAGAGGCAGTAGGGAAAGAACACTTGCTATCACACTGAAATTTGTGTTCTTGTGGTTGCAGAGACTGAGAATTTGATAATTTCTGGACTGAAACCAAGATCCTACATCATTTGTGCTTCTGTATGAAATTTAAGATTGTTTGTTTTAATTTTGGTGAAGGATTACATTGGAGATCTGATGAAGGTTAAATTAAATATGTTGATTACTATTGATAGGATGGACATTTTCACTTTATTAATCTTACCAATCTATGAGCATAGGAGGTCTTTCAATCTTCTTGTACCTCCTTTTATTTAAATGTTCTTTTATTCACTATTCCATAGGCCAAGAATCGGGCAGTCTCTCAAGAGAAACAGGCACACAGTGGCACATAAGGACCATACAAAGTAGGCTGCAGACTGAACTCAGATAAGCAAGGACAAATGTCAGAAAAGGCAAAGACATATTCCAGAATAGACATTTGCCTCTTGAACCTCAAAGCAAAGTTTTCACAATCTTTACACAAAAGCACCCCCTTTTCTCCCAGAGATGCTTACGTAGCAGATTCCTTCACTGCTCTCTATGATACTCTGGTTTTCTGATGTCGTCACCTGCCAATGACTCTGGCTTTGTCATCCATGTGTTGGGTAAACCGAGGCAGGAAGCCATTGGGGGGTGGTCAGTGCTTAGAGCTGCTGACCAGTGTGGATCCAGATGTTTACAGGAACTGCTGACAAAGGCAGCCGGCAATTAGAGTAGTAACTCATTAGATTTCTTTTTCTGAGGGAATAAAGCTTAATTTACTGGGGCTGGCATTCTATGTGGCCAGTGAAAAAACTATGAACTCTTTTATCTCCTTGGGACTAGGGAGAAAGATAAAGAAAGAGAGAAAATTCACATATTCACACATAGGAACACAAGCATGTGTGTACACAAACACACGTGCATACACAGACAGAGTTAAATAATTTTAAACACAGAAATATGCATGCATATATACATATGAACATACATACATGTATACAAACCTATGGACAGGCATATACATGACAGACATATACATATTCATGCATAGACTGGTTAGAGCAAAGCTCCAGCAAGCAGGCTTTACGTATTCCACAGATACCTACAAAAATACATTCAACTGGTGGATGGAAGGAACAATGTCCCAACTTCCATTCACACAAAATTTATAATACATGCATAGTTGATGAATGGGAGAGACAATGTTTCAGTCACACCACATCATAGCATACCATACCCTATTTTATTCTTTCTTCCATAGCTTATATATCCCAGCAAAATCTTTCAAGCAGTATACAGTTACAATGGGATTACATTTTAGTTTTCTTCTAGTGAATGATTATGAAAAAAGAATGTGTTTCTGTACATATGTGTAAATTTAGAGCTATTGTTTGGAAGTGTTTAGAATGTCTAATTATTCTGTTCATTAAAATCTGGTTACCATAGATAAGTTTTTTGATCTCGATCTCATTGACAGTAATAAGAGAAATATCAATCATATTGATTTTGATAGTACACCAAGGTCTTTCACCAAATAGAACTCAACTTTACTTCATTAAATGGAAAGCCAGAATAAAGTCTACAAATTGATTGAATGGTCATGAATTTTTGCTTCTAAAGCTCAGTCTTGACTATTTTAAGACTCTTCTATTGATATGATCATTTAATATTTTGATATAATTTATGTACATTTCACTCCTAGAAACATGATGATAAATTATGACTGTTTACATCACAACATTTTGGTTATTCAATTCCTGGCAGATTCTGTATAATAATATTTTGTCAGTTTTACAGTTTCTAGATTTATTGTTTGGTATTGCATTTCCTTTGAGACAGAGGTGATTTTTTTAAAATTATGATCAATTACACAGGTATACTTATGCTACCTTTCTCTGTTTGTAGTCATGTCCAAGAATCTTAGCGGAAAAAAAAAAACCATACTCAAAAGAGATTCTTCTTTATTTTTCTCTAGTGGTTTCAAAGTTTTGTATTCAGGTATGAAGAAATGAATATGCTCATTACACTGGCAGAGTATACATTCTGGGCATTTATGAAATGCCAACTGTACATCCTAAGTGTTCACATCTATTATGTTACTTAAAACACATTAATACAGTTGCAAACTGTTAGGGCATTATTCATACTGTAACCTTTAGCATGAAGTTATCTTCTGAAAATGATTAAAATTGACCTTTGTCTATTGTCCTACACTGATATAATTTTGAAGATATTCTATGATTCATGGGAAAGTGTCCTTTTAAATAAATTTGTTGGTTCTTTTAGAATTGGAAAATGTGCTTTGATTAATTCTACCGCTCCCCCAACTCCTTAGAGACTCATCCTCCACTTCCCTGCCCATACTGTGTTTTTTCACCAACCTGTTTGCATCCATTCAGACATACTTATGTTTCTCATGTGTTCTTTGATGTGTGACCTTCTATTGGAGCATAATCAACTTACCATGGGCAACATACTTAAAGAAAACTGACCCTCACTCTCATCTGCTTTACCAACTGTGAATACTTATACGCTAAGGCATAAGACTTTATGAACCGTGCTCCCATTCATGTTGAATTTAATTTGGCTTGCCCAGGTTTGTGAATCCTGTCACAATTGCTGTCAGTTTATATGTAAGTGCAGTGTCCTGCTCTGTCTGGAATATTGTTTCCTTGAAGTTATTAATCTCTTCTGACTCTTAAATACATTCTGGCTCCTCTATAATAATCCCTGAATCTTGAAAAGAGGAATGTGCCATAGATGCTCCATTTAAGGTTCAGCGTTCTGCAGTCTCTCCTTCATTGCATCTTGACAAGTTTTGAGTTGATGTATGTGTCGCCATCTACTTCAAAAAGATTCTTTTATGATAAGAATTGATTTTTTAATTGGACTTTTTTTGAAAAATACTTTGACTGTTAGGGAAATGAAAAAAATTACCATGGTAGGGTCTTTAATTGTCCAGGAGAAAGGGAAACCAATAAAGAGGAATGGGGGTGGGGTGAGAAGCAAAGTACACTAAGAATGTTTGAAAAAGCCATTTGTGGCTAATAAAAAATGTGTGTTTACATATAATATATCTATCTATATCTATATCTATCTATCTATCTATATATCATCTCAGGTTAGAAAAATCACCTGCTATAAGTGTTTTGTAATATCAATGGCAAATGTTCTGTTCTCAGTCTTTAGTGCTGGTGGCCTGCAGAACAATGTAGTAAACCTAAATATGTCTACAGACTTGGAGACATTTTTAAATGAACTTATGCAACTTCATCATTCTGGGTGGTAATAGTCCCACAAAAAGTAATAGTCTTTCTAATGAAAGATTTATTATATTCAAAACTTACTCACAAACTAATAAAATCATGATAATATTTAGGGGGTACAAGCAAAGTAGCCTTGGAAACTGTTAAGTCTTAGTAAATGCATATGATTACTGAAGCAGCGGGTGAACTGAACTTTAAGCAGAAAAAGTCTTTGTGTTTTCCTCAAACAAAGCCACACAGGCTTCTGTTTCTTTTTTCCTCTGCCCTTTGCCCTTAAGCACACACTTTAAGAAACCTATTATCATACTTTTCTCTTTAACTCTTTTGATTGAATATTTTAAAGTCTCCTGATGGTGTTTCTATGCAGCAGTATCTTTCTTCAGGGTGTTTGAATTTTAATGATTATGAAAGTTACCATTCCTAACTTTTCATCTCTGTGGGACCATGGCATTCTGACAGCAGCTAACTTGAAGTAAGGCTGCAAGAAATCCATTAAAATGATGGGAGAAATCTACTTATCATTTGATTAAAGTCAATCACAAAGCACATATGACCTAATTACAAGAAAAATTCAAAAATATGCTGGCCACCTACTATTTATCCACTTCCTTGCTATCATTATTGTCTACATCTAGGAATTCATCCTAGAGATCAAAAGTAAACAAATAAAAAAAAAATTGATCTCAACTTTCAAAGTAAAGAGTATCTTCTCATGTTAGAAAGTCACTTACTGAAAGTGGTTTGTAATATCAACGGCAAAGGTTGTCCTTAGTCTTCAGTACTGGTGGCCTACAGAGTAGTGTAGCAAAGTCAAATCTTCCTGCAGACTTAAAGTCATTTTTTAAAAAACAGCTGGAGCATTTTATTATTTAATCAAATATCAGTCACCTGTTTCATGAAAAAAAAAATGTTACCTTAAAATAACTTACAAGTGCTTTTAAATATTTTATTAAAAATAGATTCTTCTCTCTCTCTCTCTCTCTCTCTCTCTCTCTCTCTCTATATATATATATATATATATATATATATATATATATCCCAACCAGACTTTCTCCTTCCTCCACTCCTCCACTCCTTCTAGTCCTGCTCCCATCTCTCCCAGATCTTCTTCTCCCCCATTTACTCTAGATATTTACAGGCCTCCAAGAGACAACAGCCAAACATAACAAGAGAAGATACAAAATGACAATGTGGAAGCCCTCATATTGAGGTAAGGCAAGGCAACCCAACAAGAGAAAAAGAGTTCCAAAAGCAGGCAAAAGAGTTCGAAGTAGGATCACTTCCTCTGTTAGGAGTCCCACAAAACCAGCAAGCTATCACCCCTTACTATATGCAGAGGAACTGTTGCAGACGCAGGCAGGACTCATGCTTACAGGTTCAGTGAGCCGAACTGAGCACTGCTTAGTGGATTCAGTAGACCAGGTTTTCCTGATGTGGCTACAAGCCTTTAATTCTGTTTACTATAAGGATGTTTTTAGATGTTTTCCATTTAGAACACACTATTGGCAATTCATTTCTTCTGTGTCGAAACTTGCCATTGGTTTTCCTCTAAATAAAACCATCAGTGGATTTAAGCTTTACCCAGTGTCCTGACATTTATAGTTACTTTACATTTTGTCAGAAAACTGCTAAACAAACAAATTAGAAAATACTCATCCGCTTATATAATATATATCATTGTTATATGATTTAATAACCCACAGCCACCATCAGAGATGTGTATTTTGGTTGGGATACTGAGTACCAGGTAGTTTCTTCAAGTGAAATGACATCTGATTTGAGAGTCTTGAAACAATGGCTTTTCAAGAATGCTATGTCAAATTCACTCAGTGTCTTTATCTGCCTGCTTGAACTATTCACTGACAGCAATCACTGAAAATATTTGGAGAGCTTTAGTTTATGATATTTTGTATTGGTTGCCAAAATATACCATGCATCCAGATCAAGAATCTTATGTTTTATCTCAAACACCAATGCTAATGTTGAAAACTTAAAAGTATCTTTAGATTCTGCTCCTGGGTCAGGGAATCTGCAAGAGGAGAATCCTGAAATGGAATTGGGCGGCAGTCAATCATCTCAGGCTCTGAACAAGCAAACCACTTTTATAAAACCCAGAGCATTACCAACTACCCCAAAGCAGTTTAGCTGTCAAACCACACTTTGATGATTTCTCTTTTCGTTTTGCTACTTCTTTTAACTTCACATATTATCATTTTGTATTTTAACTTCTCAGGAGAGAACTGATCTTGGCCTGATTGACATCTAAAAATATTCATACTTCTAGCAATGTATATAAAATAGTTTCTTAACATTTTAAAGAATCCAGTAGTTTTCATTGATCTTTTTTCACAAAAATGAATAACTGTTTTCTTTCCTTTTCAAAGTTAACACGTAGAACTAAACATTTAGAATAAGAATAAAATTGATATGTATTTATGTATAATGGACAATAAAACATTTGTTATATAAAATATCACATATAACAATATAAATATTTATAAAATTGTAAATTTTATATTAATTTTATTTTTCTTACTTTCTATTTTTCACTTTCTTAAGAATATGTACATATGGTTCCTGTATGTGCATTAGCATATATATTTAGTGTGGGGAGCGGGTGTAGCAAACCCCATGGTCCCTGTCTGCCAAGAGCCTGAGCCTGAACTCTATGTGGGGAGCGGGGTGCCAAGCCCCATGTTCCCTGGCTGCAAGAATCTGAGCCTGCGGATCCTGTACTGCCTGCCTGCTGAGTCACTGGACTATCACCATGGGCCCTGGCTGAACTCTGACCAGATCCAGGAGAGGGGGGAGGGATTAGGTCAGAGGACTGAAAACAGGATGCCCCCCCCTCCTGGGCAGGAGGGAGAATGTTATTTTGAAGGAGCTCTGAGGACTGAGAAAAATAGGATGTGCCCAAGGGAGGGAGGAGAATGCCTTGGGAAAAGCTGTAAACAGTTCAGTTGTGAGCAAGCAGGAGAAGAGTCCATTTGGGTTGAGTTGGAGCTGGGAGAGGGTTAGAGAAAGTTGTTTGTGAGAGGGAGAAGAAAAAGCTGCTCGGAGAGATAAAGAAGAAATCTGTTAGGAACCTTCCTTGGCGTTTGTGTCATTTCTCCCTGTCTCTGCCGGTCGGAGTTCGGGGGTTTGCAGCAATTTAGTACATGTCTTAGCTTGCTTTCTATTACTCTGTAAAACGTCATGATCAAAAAAAAAGTGGAGAAAAAAAGGGATTTGTTTAATTTTTAGCATACAAATTTCATTTCAGTCCATTGTTTAGAGAAGTCAAGTAAAGAGTTCAACAGGACAGCAATTATGAGGCAAGAACTGAATCAGAAGCCATGGACAGACCCTGATGATTGGCTTGCACTAATGGTTTGCTCAATGTGTTTTCTCATACAACCCAGAGCCACCTCTCCAAGGTTGTCACTTACCACACGCTGGGCCCTCCCATCAGAAACGTGTGATGTAAGTGGTTTACAGACTTATGCAAAGGCCAATCTGATATGGGAATTCATCAGCCAGGTTTCCTCTTCTAAGGAAAGTAAAGATTTTTCAAATTGTCAAAATACTTACCACTGCTTATTCATTTATTTCAAGTTCCTATCTTCCTCTCAAGGAAGTTTCAGAATTATTTCTCTCTCTTCTGTCCTGTCCTTTCCTCTAAACAATTTTGTATGTGTTTCTACCAGTAGCTTATAATTGGCCTGTAATACATGAGAATTGGACAAAAGTAGAAGTAAGAAATAAGGCTAAATATAATCATACATAACTGGTAATATAGATAACCTTTAATAAAAAAAAAGTTTAGACATTGACATTAAAACTACAAGAAGCATATAGCATACAGAAGAAGAAAGGCTACAAGAAAAGTGATTTTTGGGGGGGGGTTAGGCACACACTTTGCTTTTAATTGTATATTTTATTTATTTACATTTCAAATGTTATCCCCTTTCCTGGTTTCCCCTCTGCAAACCCCCTATCCCATCCCCCCTTGCCCTGCTTCTATGAGGGTGCTCCCCCACCCATTTCCACCTCCCCAACCTAGCATTCTCCTACACTGGAGCATCAAGCTTTCACAGGACCAAGGGCCTCCCCTCCCACTGATGCCAGATAAGGCCCCTTCAGCTTCTTCAGGCCTTCCCCTAATTATTCCACTGTGGTCCCTGTGCTCAGTTCGATAGTTGGCTGTGAGCATCCACCTCTGTATTTGTCAAGCTCTGGCAGAGCCTCTCAGGAGACAGCTGTACCAGGTTCCTGTCAGCAAGCACTTTTTGGCATCTACAATAGTGTCTGGGTTTGCTGACTGCATGTGGGAAGGATCCTTAGGTGGGGCAGTCTCTGAATGGTCTTTTCTTTAGTCTCTGCTCTACTCTTTGTCCCTGTATTTCCTTTAGACAAGAGCAATTCTGACTTAAAACTTTGGAGACGGGTGAGGAGCGCCATTCCTAAACCGGGGACCATGCCTAACCTCTGGATATGGTCTGGACAGGTTCTCTTTACCCTTTGTTGGGTATTTCAGCTAATGTTGTCCCCATGGGGTCCTAGGAGACTCTTGCTTTCCTGGCATATGGTGCTTTCTGGTTACTACCTCCAGTTCCCCATCCCCCATTTCGACACACCTCTGTTCAATTTCCTGACCCTCCTTAAATTTTGGCCCTACTATGTACAAAACTCATTACTATGAGGAGCTCCTATTACAAGAACATGCTTTGTCCCTAGTTTTCAGTTTTAGAGCAATGGCAAAGTATCTTCAAAAAAGTAGGAGGAAACAAATAAGAAAAATGAAAAAAAGTGCTCATGGCAGTAATAAAATCACTGTATCTGGCAAGAACAGAATTTCTCACAACAGGTGTTCTCAAAAAAATAGGATGAGGGTTAAATGTAGGGGATCATTACCCTACTAAATAAAACAAAATTGGGCAATGTGCAGTGCTTGAAATCCAGAGTCATAACATTAACTGAAAAATCTATACTGTACTATAGATAGTAACAAACTAGTAGTTGAAGCTTAAAATATTGATAACACAAACTAATGCCTAGTCTTTAAACAGAATTCCTGCATATGTACAGATGATAAAATAATTTTTCAAAAATTGTAAACTGTTTTGATATATTCATTCTATGATGAAGAGTGTAGTTTTTCCTATATTTACCCAAGATCATAATAATGCCTAACATGATACAGCTTTGCTCACCCATAAACAGTAAGTTTAGCTCAATGAGATTTTGTTTTGAGGTCTCCCCTCCTTTATTCCATTTAATATCCATGAACAGAGGATTTAGCTCCATTCCACTTCCTCGTATTCCTTTTTAATCTTTGAACCACACATTTTGCATCTTTTCTTTCTAACCTTGATACACTTGATTAAAACAAACTTTGGTATTGCCTTTGTACAACTTTGCTGCAAAAATTACTAAAGACAAGCTTCTGATTTTTTTTTTTGTACTCACTTCATTCCTAAATAGTCACAACACATATCAAGTACAAACCAAAACCTTCTGAGTTTCTTCTATATCATGTCTATCATCGAGCATGTGTAAATCATACACATTAAAATCTGGTTTAAAAGTTAAATTTTTTTTTGATGCACTAATGCACTTTATGAGCCATAATATGACACTTTAGAATCATTATTCCTCTAAGAGTCAGCCTCCAGATCTAGTTCAGTGATCAGGATAAGGGAGCAAGTACAGCAGTTGACAAGTTCAGTATCACAGCTTATTAAGTCATGGCTCAATACCCTAGCTGGAACTGCAAAAATGAATGTGGGGGTTGCAGAACTTTGAACATGGTAAAGCATTTCTGGGCGTGCAATGCCAAATAATTAACTTAAAGGTTCTGGAAGACCTCATCTGCATAACATCGCATTATGTCACTGCAAGACTGCATGTGAACACACATTGTAGATTCTACTGTGCATATAATTCCAGTATGCAGCAGCATCACAACTCTGACAGTTTTATGATAGATTTCTCGTTATGGTTCTCTAGCTCTTTAGGACAACTTGAAACTACACATACTAATCCTTCCTTCTTCATTTATCTTCATAGCCATCATCATCTCTGGGTTGAAGTTATTATCTAGAGCTTTTATGCTTCCAAAAAAAATTTAACACTTTTTATTTCTGTGAATAATACCATAGACGCTTTGAAATTTTAAGAAACCTATACATGGTTTTGATATCATAGCTATTTTCAAAATATTAATTCTTCTAATTTAATAAGAATAGGAATCTTTACTTCTGATGCTTTCTAATGCTCCTTTCTTCATTCTTTATCCCATTAAAATCTCTCTTTTGTGTTTTATTTGAAGGGAAATGAAATTTAAAATGAAATTTAAGGCCTGGGATTCATGCAACTTATGTCCAGAGAAATAGTTGTTTGTAAGCTTGGAAGCCTGAGGCAGAGAGCACAGTGAGACAAGCCTGGGCACACCCAGGCAGGCCATGGTTGGAACATTCCTGGGACTGAACCAAATGTTCCACTAACCCGCCCCTCAGGTCTCCTAGCATTCCTGCCTTTGCACGTACCATCCTGCAAATGTGTACTTTGAAATGAGCCAATCACGGGTAACCGCGCTAATTCTTGCTAGCCCCTCCCCCTATAAAAACCCCTAGCTTTCAGGCCACGAGGTCGGTGCCTCTGCCTCCTTCGTGAGGTACAAATAGTCCCAGAGCTCCTCCATTAAACTACCTTATGTTTTTACATCATGCTTACATATCACAGAGAGACTTTCATATTAATATTTATCACAATGTTATCATTCTAAATTAAAGTAACGACCTAAAACTTCACCAACAGAAGAATTGCTGAGTAAATTTTGAATATAAATGCAATGGAATATTTTGAAGGGTAAAAATTAATAAAGTTATGTTATTCAGGATTAAACTGGAGATAACGACACTGCACATTGCTTGATTTTGTTTTATTTATTAGGGGAATGATCCCCTACAATTAACCCCCTTACAACTTTTTTTGAGAACATCTGTTGTGAGCAATTCTGTTCTTGCCAGATACAGTGATTTTATGGCTGCCACGAGCACTTTTCTTCATTTTTCCTATTTGTTTTTTCCTGCTTTGTTGAAGATACTTTGCCATTGCTCTAAAACTAAAAACTAGGGACAAAGGATGTTCTTGTAATAGGAGCTCCTTGTACTCCTGTGTTTTGTACATAGTAGGGCCAAGTCTAGTAGGTATGAAGTGCTTTTCATTAGTATTCAAGAAAACTGACCAAATATTCATTTACATATGAAAATATTGTTTGGTCTTAGTGGGTTACCAAATAAAAGTTAAGAAAAAAGAGCGATAGCTGACTTGGAGAGTTCAAAGAGAAAAATGTGGGGGTAGATATGATTATACTTCATTGTGTCTGTGTGTGAAATTCTCAATGTAGAATACAAAATTTCCAAAAGAAAATAAGGGTACTGCCTTTATTACTTTGATTAGTTTCTTGCATGCAGGAACTCTTCCCACTATTATTCTGAATTCTTCCTTATATGGGTTTCTTCATCATTTCAATACTACAGAAAGCAAATACCACAATTTTGGAGGCTCATTGGTGAAAACATAGCTCTACTTGATATATCAATGAAGCATTTATAGCTTAATAAAATCTAAATTTGCATTAAAATAAAAATAACTCATTTCACTATTTGGAAACATATTACTACGAATCAATGGGCTTTCCTTAAGTCAAAATAGACATGTTAACATGAATGCCATAAGACTGAGCAAATATATGCAGGCACATACATGTGTGTAAATTGCCATGAACTCCTTCAAACTTCAGGAAACAAATATTACTACATGGACAGCTATGTGGAATGTGTGAGTACCATGTGTGAGACTAGACAGTAAACTCTTTCTGCCCATAGTCCTTGAAAAGAGGATGTGGTTCATGGTATCTAACACAGCATAGGGGAACAATGTGTGATTGCCATTTTAGTGAGATGGTATGGACATGCTTTTACTCCATCAATAAGTTTCTTTGAGGTGTACTTGTCAAAAACATGGCATTCTTTCACACATGTTAAAAAATATCTCAATATATGTTACCACTAAAACTATATTCTGAGAATCAGAGGGTTGAGCCATGCACTATCTTGGGAAGCTACTTGTATTTGGGCGTCATGTATGACTTACAATTTTGAGTTTGGACACAAAGCAACATTGTACATACATAATTAACTATATAGCTACCTAATTTTAAAACCACAGATATTTTATATTGAAAGAAAATATTGGGCAGAATTCACAAAGTGAAGATCTCTCAGTGTGAATGCTGCCTATTGAAAGTTGGCATTAAGTTTGTCCATAATTTATGAAAAGATTGTGAAGAAGGTAAGGTATTTCAAGGAGAAAGGCTTTCTGTGAGCAGGAAAGAAACAGATACATGAACATGGGGAAAACAGCAGATGGCATACGGCATACGTAGTAAGCAGTGGCTGTACCAGGGGAGTTGTCGGAAGCCTATTGCTACAAACCAGGGTTAGAGAAGAATAAAACTGAATGTATACAATGTTGACAGATTGTCAGCAAGTTTTTTTTTTTCAGGCTACATATAGACACTGAAGAAAGATACTATAATTATTTTAAGGATTTGAACGGAACATAAGAAAATATATTCACATTAGAGGGATGAATGATGAATTAGAAATTTTAAGTTGAGATATTAAAGGGCAAGTAGTTAAAATTGCCATTACAAGTGTAGTTCATTAAGTTTCCTAGGCTAAGCTTTTGATCTACTTTTTTTTGTAAATATACAAAACACAAAATACATAGATTTTCATAAAATATGTCATGATTTATATTAAAATTAATATAATGATGAACTAACATTATTCTTTGTTTTGTTCAATCATGCAGAAAACAAGTGCTAGCGAAAAAGGAACAGTTTTTCAGTTTCAAAACTTATGAGCAATGCATGCTTAGTTTTATTGTTGGAAGACTATATCCTTAGCATTAAAAGTTACCCACCTATTTTCTTCAAATTTCTTCATCTATGTTTAGTGCTATTCATCTCAAATGAAGAAGCTAACTCCAGTATTCTGCTATAATATACTTTGGCATATTAATTGCAGAATGTGGAATTTTAACAAGAATAGTATTATTCGTCTCATTTTATTATATAGCTTCAATAATCCTGTATGAACCATCACTGCAATTTAATTTTCTATTTAAGTATTATTAATTAACTCTTTTAAAGTGAAATTGAGTACTGTCTCTGTCTTATCTACATTTATCATGGCATAAGATATTTTTTTTAAAAAAATATTTGTGCATGGTTATACTTTACTGATATAAAGGGAGGATGAAGGTACATTGAGTTAGGAAAAAATCTTAATATAAAATTATTTTATTAAATAAAATAAATGGAAGCAAAACTTCATATCTATTATATGTGTATATGAATATGTGCTATATTGTACATATACAATATAGGATATATAACACATATTATATATACATATATATATATATCATGTTTATGTAAGACAAAATATAAATTATATTGTACCTATTTATGCCATGAGACTGAATAAATGTATAAAAGTACACGAATGCTGGTGCCTAGGTATTTTATACTTAAAAAGCTACAACAAACACCCTGAGACTCATCCTTGAGGAAGAACTTCATACCATGTAAATCTACTTACAGACAAATGGATAATTAAGGGACACAGCCAGCACTATCCTATCTTTTTATTGGATATTTTATTTATTTATATTTCAAATGTTATCCATTTTTCCATTTTTCCCTTCAGAATCCCCTATCTCATCCCCCTCTCCCTGCTTCTATGAGGGTGCTCCCCCACCCACCTACCCCCTCCTGCCTCCCTGCCCTGGCATTTCCTACACTGGGGCATTGAGGCTTCACCGGATCAAGGACCTCTCCTCCCATTGATGCCCAACCAGGCTATGCTCTGCTACTAGGCTGGAGCCATGGGTCACTCCACGTGTACTCTTTGGTTGGTGGTTTAGTCCCTGGGAGCTCTGGGGGTATTGGTTAGTTCATATCGTTGTTCTTCCTATGGGGCTGAAAACCCCTTCAGCTCCATGGGTACTTTCCTTATCTCCTTTATTGAGGACCCTGTGCTCAGTACAAAGGATGGCTGTGAGCATCCACTTCTGTATTTGTCAGGCACTGGCAGAGCCTCTCAGGAAACAGCTATATCAGACCCTGCCCCTGCTCCCCTACCCGCCCCCCTCCCACTTCTTGGCCCTGGCATTCCCCTGTGCTGGGTTATATAAAGCTTGCAAGAGCAAGTGGCCTCTCTTCCCAATGATGGCTGAATACGCCATCTTCTGCTACATATGCAGCTAGAGACACAAGCTCAGGGGGTACTGGTTAGTTCATATTGTTGTTCCACCTACAGGGTTGCAGCCCCCTTCAGCTCCTTGGGTACTTTCTCTAGCTCCTCCCTTAGGGGCCCTGTATACTATCCAACAGCTGACTGTGAGCATCCAATTCTGTGTTTGCCAGGCACTGGCATAGCCACATAAGAGGCCGCNATATCAGGGTCCCTTCAGCAGAATCTTGCTGGCTTGTGCATTAGCACAGAAACTTAGAATACCCAAGATACATTTTGCAAAATACAAGAAAACCAAGAAGGAAGACCATCATGTGGGTACTTCATTCCTCCTTAGAATAAGGAACAAAATACCCATGAAAGGATATAAGTACAGAGACAAAATTTAAAACTAAGATGAAAGGATGGACTATCCAGAGACTACCCCATCTGGAGATCCATCCCATCATCAGCCACCAAACCCAGATACTAATCTTATCCTATTTTCAGTGAACCTAAACAGATCTCGCCTGTGTTCCTGTTCTTTGTTGAGTCTGAGTGATATGACTGAGAAAGGGTATGAGATCCTGCCCTATTGCTTAATCGCCTTTCACATGCTCAGGCTTGATGACCAGTGATAAACACTCAGGCTGCATACCCAAACTTGTCCTAATAGTTTGCATCTAGCAGAGGCAGACGTGTGACAATGTCTTTTTCTAGAGTAACCTTATGTATGTCAGTGTGGGACCCCAGGCCAAAAATATGAAGAAAAGGAATACAAGGAAGAAATAAACAGCTATCTCCTTTAATTTGCAGTGTATCATTTTTCAAAATATGTAAGCCCATCATAAATTTAGAAAAATGACTGTGAAACAACATTGAAATCATTCACATTTTGAGGTAATATATTCACATAAATCTACCACAGCTGTATAATATTGTTATCATCAAATGAAAAAATATCTAATGTTCCTATTTCCCCGCCGGCTCCTACAATGTGTTATGCATGAATCCTCTATGCAGTACTCTCAGTGCTTAGGCTACAGAAATTTAAAGAGTTTCAAGAAAACTTCAACGATTATCTTCTTTTCTTTTTTTCTCTATGTCAGATTTCAAATATCACCTGCATAGCTTGCTTAAGTGTTTTAACATTTTCATCGCATTAACTTTTTATGAAAAATCATTTGGAAGTATATTCTTTTGTAGTTTGAGAAGCAAGAACTCAGATAATTACTTCAATATGCTCAAAATATAGAGAATGTACTACCTCCATTTCATAAAATTTTTAACTTGATGGAAACTTCAGATGTTCAAGGTTATAAGTTAAGAAATAAGTTTATAAGTATTTCTTACATCAGAACATACTCTCTAATTTCTTTTTACAAGATGATTTGGTATTATTTGAGTCCATACACTATCTTGATCATATTTTCCTCTATAAGTACCCATCACTGCCCTCTCCTCCTTTCATCTTGGTACCCATTCCACTTCAAGTTATTTTTTTCTTCTTTCCCACAGAGTCCTGTTTGTGTTGATCAAATACAGTTTGGAATAGGTCTGTGCTGCAGTATTGTGTTATGGATTTCATATCATTATAAGAGGAGAGGGTGACTTCCCCTCTCTCAGAAGATATTAATGCTCATATCTCCTCACCCAATGGCAGGATTTTGTGCCCGTTGTCACACCTCCATGCAAGTTTTCTTTCTTTCTTTCTTTCTTTCTTTCTTTCTTTCTTTCTTTCTTTCTTTCTTCCTTCCTTCCTTCCTTCCTTCCTTCCTTCCTTTCTTTGTTTTCTCTGATTTGATTCTCTCTTTAGAAAAAGCAGAAAGTGATTTAGATCAAAGTGTGATGGTTGCTTCATTTCACTGTCCAAGATTCCAAAATAAATTTTATATTAAACCACTATATTCCATGATCTTATTTTTATCTATCCTTACATTGAGACTACAAAATAATCTAGTATAAAGATAATTAAAAAATGAGAATAAATTTACATTCTGGTTATCTTCATACACACAGGGAACAGGAATAGCATCCTAGCATCACTATATGTTCTGTGTTCGCTCTTGCAGTCATTTGATCAGAACTTCAGTCATTCCCATAATTTACTTAGAATTAAACATGTTTGTACTCAGAGAAAATGCAAAGAAAGTAAAATAAACTGATTCATTTAAAAAAAGCGAAAAAGTCATCTTCTGTGTTGTGTGTAATTCAACTATTTATTACACAATTTTCTTAAAGCACACTGGGCTCCTTGGAGGCGTATTTTGTTGTCTTTGTTCTGAAAGACAGAAATAAAATCAATAGAATTACTTCTTAAGTCACTCTTGGAAGTGGTGTGTATCTTATGCTCACCTTTCATCTTTACTGAGATGTCTAAGACCCTACAGATGATCTGAAAATATCACAAGAAACCTCAATTCTCTCCAGTGCCTTGCAAGCTTTGGCATAGAGAGGTCTGATTCACAGGTCCCCACTATAGAGTTAGATTAAAAATATCAAACTACTGAAACCAGGAAAATTAATTTGCTTTGAATACATAAGTAGCTCACACAATTTACATAACAGTGAATATCATTCCTAGTATAAGAAATGGCAACTTGTGGGGTTATATCAGAAGTTTTAGGGAATGATTTGGGTTAAGATGCTGTAATACACATCTAGAACCTTAAATATAATTTAATATAATTTAACTACTCATAATATAATATGTTTAAACATAAAATTAAATTACAAGGCTTAGACCTTAGACACACAATATTTTTAAGTTATCAACATTTTTTGAATATGTATTCTTCTCATTATATCTTAATATTAATTCTCCTACCAAACACACATTTTCATATTACAGATTGAGCCATTAAGATCTAGTGGCAGCCAGGTGTCAATAGAAAATACAGAATTCTAATGTAAATCAGATAAGATTCTCCCTAAAGAAACTTATGAGCAGATACATTTTAATAGCTTTTTTTTTTCATGTGAGAAAGGGAAGTGTTTATTTTCATAGATCTTTGCTGTTATAATCTTTTCTGTTTAATCTCATTTTTGAGATTCACACATAATTGTTCTTATGGAACTGAATACATCTCAGCAGTTCCACCAGAGGGATTCCACTAAGACCTAGGTTATGAACAGTGATGGCTACTTCCATGTGAAGATAGGCTCCACAGCAAGCATCCTCCACAAAGAAGCTCTTGAGCTCACTATTCCCTTCCGATCTCTTTCCGAAACGTAATAGATGGGGCAAATGTAAGAAAAAGGGAAAGTTACAATATGGCCTCATTAAACTGTCTCCTCCATCATTTTATACCTCTGAAGAGTAACACAATATCTCATGCACACAGCTAAGGTCTTATTTGTGGTCTCTACATGATCCAAAAGCAATGAATTATTTTTAAAATTAAAGGAGATAGTTATCTGACTTTCTCACATGCAAAATTATTATAGAGTTGTGGAAGGAATTGGATTTTGTTCAGGAGATGGGCATAATTCAAAACAAGTTTTAAAAATACATAAAGAATTTTAAGTAAAAGGCAAGAGATTAATTTCCAATTTTGGAGGGTTTCAAAGTCTGCACAACTGGAACATTTAATAACACATGAAAGAAGAGAACATAGCATCAAACACAGAAACAAGCCCTATGATTTTCATCTCCCTGCGAGTATTATGTTAAATGGTCAGTGATCTACAGTCTAGTGGAAGAAAAAAGACTCCTGAGAAAGAGAGACAGTGAACATTCTTACATCAAGGCTAGGACTGCATCTGTATAGGAGCTGCATCACCAGGACTAAGTCAGGTAACACTGAAACATGAGCTTTTTGTTTGGACCAAGTCAGGCAAAGCAAGGGTGCATTAGAAAGTAGAGGAGTGATTTATCATGCAAAGATAAAGCTCTTAGAACAAGAGTTTGTAGGTGCCAAGATGGAAGTAAGGGCAGTGAGTAATGGAAAATTTCAGATGCTACTTCTGAAGCAAAGGCAGCTTGGAAATGAAGCAGGTTCATTGGCTTACAGTCTGGATCTAGACCTGTGGGTGCAGAGATGCCTGCAGGTGGAGGGAAGGGGTGCCTTATACATCACAGATGGGTCCTTTACCGCCAATGGAGATTGTTACAAAAACCAATCAAACAAATAAATACAACAGTTCAGACTCAAAAGATGAACTGATCATGAGGATCCTGGCTCCAATAGCTGCTTCTACAATAGAATTCTTATTGTTAAGTTTCAGGGAATTTAAAAGGGGGGGGCAGAAAGTTTTTAAGTGTGAAGGGATCAGAAAGCCTTCTATGAGTCTGTGTCTTTTAGAAATGACATGGAAGATAGACCCAGGGTATCTCAATTTTCAGCTATCTACCGGTGTTATACATGGAAGCCATCTAAGGAAAAGATGTCATCTATTTGAGAAAGAGGAAAGTGGAATAAGGAAATTAATATAATTGTATTTTAAATTTTTAAAATTAACAAAACATTAGTTATTGAAAAAAGATTAGATGGAGAGATGACTCAATAATATAGAGCACTTGTTACTCTTGAAAAGGACCCACGTGATCAGTTCTCTATATCAACGCAGTGACTCACAGATATGTGGAATTCAAGTTCTAGTGAATCTGATACCCTTTTCTTGTTTCCATGGGCACCAGGCACTCTCATTCAGTTAAAATACCCATAGGCATAAAATTTATATAAATTTTAAGAAAGATGGGAAATAAAATTTATTGAATTATTTTGACCTTTTAGTCTACAATTCCTATGAGGAAAGGCAAGCTAGCTCAAGAAGACATGGCCCATGTGATAGCTTCCATTATTCACGGAGTCCACCCTGCCACAAAGGTGTCAGTTATATCCTAATATCCATGTCCAGTCATTGCTAGAGAGAAAGACATTTGGAGTGAAAGAATCTGTGTGCTAAACCGTGGATGGAAAACTACTTTATTCTTCTCCAGTCCTTTGCTGTACAATTGTCTGTGTATATCCAGAACATCAAAGCTCAAATCACTAAGATAAGCCAAAGTGTAAGAAATGATTTGAGACGTATCCTTCCCTTACGGTTGAAGCTCATTAGTTGTTACTGGAGTGTTCCAAAGGTCTAAAGAAAAATGTTATCTTTATGGTGATCCTGTTGGTATGATAGCAGACTTCTCTGTTTTTAGAGGTTTGGCCAGTAAAATAAATACTTTAAAAGCCAGTTATCTATTCCTCATTACAGATGTTATTTCAGTTCCTATATATACAGCATATAAGTCAGTACCTGTAAGTTTTCTTGTCTACTTTTAGATTAATATTTCTTGTTACTGGAAACATTTATCACAATAAGGAATCACATATTTCACAATTTAACTGAAATTAAGTATTTTGTTAGAATTTTATCAATACCCAGTGAGTAATATCTGCTTCCATATCTATTCATGGATTGTAACCATGTTTCCTTAATTTTCTCTACATGTAACATTATTGTTTTCAAAGGGCTTCTTTGGTCTGCCACAAGAAAATTTAGCCTATATTGTAGGGTGTTTCCATGTCCTGGGATTAAAGTGAATGGAAAACTAAAATAATCCAAAATGGGCATGGTAACATAGAGCTCACTCAGACTTTTAAAGTGCATACCCTATACACTATAAAGGCAATATACAGCAAACCAGTTGTCAACATCAAATTAAATGGACAGAAACTTCAAGCATTTCCACTAAAATCAGGGAAGACATGGCTGTCTACTCTCTCTCTCTATCTCTTTGTTATAGTACCTGAAGTTCTAGCTAGAGCAATAAGACACCCAAAGTGCAACAAGGGAGTACAAATTGGAAATAAAAAATCCAAGTATACTATTCACAGATGATATTATAGTATACATAAGTGATCCCAAAAATGTGCATGAGAGAACTCCTACAGCTAAGAAACATCTTCAGCAAAGTGGCTGGATAGAAAAGTAACTAAAAAAAAGAGTACAATAGCCCTCCTGAATGAGGTAACCTAGACCTAAAATGGCATGAATAGTATGTGCTCATTTACAAGTGGATATTAGCCAAGTACAAGTGTCTGATGCTACACCCCACAGACTCAAAGAAGCTAAATATGAAGAAGGGCCCAACAAGGATGCTTGAATCTCAGAGGAGGAGAACTGTAATAGTCATCTGAGGTAGATGTAGGGAAAGAACTGGGTGGGAGTGGGGAATGGGAAGGGAACTTGGTGTGTGGGTAGGAGAACAGGTCACTTTCCTGGAACAGGAAAGTGAAAGGAAATCAAAGGTAGGCAGGAAATGGGTAGATGAGCAGTTTTTGATATCTGTGGGATATCCAGAGGCCAGGGATAAGGGAGGCTTCTCTGAGTCTATGAGGCTGACTGGTACTGAGGTACCTACCAGTGGATGATATGAAGCCTGAAGTGGCCCTCTCTTCTAGTCAGGCAAAATTCTCAGTAGAGTAATAAAGATACCAATCTACTCACAAAACTTGAGGGCCACATTTGTCATGCATACAAAATATTTGCAGAGACAAAGAGGGAACAGAGACTAAGAGAATGGCAAACCAACGACTGGTCCAACTTGAGACCCATCCCATGGGCAAGAACCAATCCTAAACACTGTTAAATGATATTTTGTTGTGCTTGAAGAGAGGAGTCCAGCATTAATGCCAAGAGGGTCTATCAAGCAACTAAATAAAACAGATTTAGATACCCAGTGCCTTACATTAAAAAGAAATTGCAGAGTTTTGTGGAAGAATTGAGGGAAAGACTAAATGACTTAGAGGGTGTAGGAACTCCACAAGAAGACCAACAGAATCAATGAACCTGGACCCTTGGGGGTTCCCAGACACTGAATCACCAGTCAATGAGCATACCTAGGTTGGTTTGAAACCACCTCAGACATATGTAGCAGAAGTGCATCTTGGTCTTCATATGGGTTTCCCAACAACTGGAGTAGGGGCCATGCCTGACTCTGTTGCCTGCCCGTGGATCCTGTTCTCCTAACTGGGCTGTCTTGTCCTGCCTCAGTGGGAGAGGGTGTATCTAGTACTGCAGTGATTTGATATGACAGGGTGCATTAGTGTGGGTGGTGGGTGTTTATCTTCTCAGAGTAGAACAGGAGGAGGAGTGGTGGGGGAGGCTGTGGACAGGGGCTGGGAGGAGAGAAGGGCTTGGATTGGAATGTAAAGTGAATGAATAAATAAATGGAAAAAACCTTACTGATTAGGTTCTTTCTCACAATATAGCCACTATGAGGCTTTATGGTTGCAACATTTTGTATATAAATATAGATGTATATAGATGTATGTAAAGAAACAAAATAGCATGAGTCACTGAAATAGTCAATTTTCCACTTCTGGGAAGGATAATCTGAGTTCTTGTCATCTTCTGTACTAGAAACAAAAACTAACAAGTAGGAGAATTTAAACTTTTGCTCCTGTTACACATTTGTCCGATGTAAAATACTCATTACCTGACCTATAATAGATGTTCTATTTGAAAAGATTTTCTTTTCTTGTATATTAATCCTATCTTTTAAAATGGAAGTCATGATGTAAAAATAAGTCACATTATTTCCAAATAGAACCTGTGATATAATTTTGAACTGAATTTAAGAACAAGTGATTTTAATAAATATTAAAGAAGCAGGTTGCTAGTATTTTCTTTGACATTTTTATTCTGTATACTTTTCAAAACACCAGCAACAGAATTCTCTTTTTCTGATCAGCAGCTAACAAAGGCATGAACTGAATGTGAATAAGATGTATTTTACTTGCCTTGGACAATTTCTCCATTAGTTTTTCCAGTTTATTCAAAACAAACACATAGATGTTTTGCTAATAACCTTATGAGAGGTTGCACAAGATCTGATACAAATTTGGCAACAAATCAAAGGAAATTAAGAAGTAATGAGACAAGCAGATGCGTATAGCCATAAGGACAATCAGCGCTGACTCCTTCTGCATGGTGGTCATTGGTGGCCTGTCTGCAGATTCTGATGATTAGTGCCTCAGGAAAGCAATTTAGAGAAATCAGAGCTCCACTTACATTCTGCATTTTTACAGGGTTATAGAGAGCTTTGGAACAATTGAAAAATGTCAGTGTTTTAGACACATCTATTTCCATGCATATAATTTAAATATTTCTCAAGTATATATTACTTTGGTAAAATTTATTTTAGTGACAAAATATAAACATTTAGTATATGCATGTATATTATAGCTCACAGATAATTCAGTGATATAGTTTAGATTATTATGTTTTCTTATCACTTATATTGTGTGGCATACATAATATATTCATATAATAAAATATTTCTATTATTCTTATATATGTTTCTATTATTCTTATATATTCTTATATATTATTCTTTATTTATGTGTCTAATTTAATTTACTTAATTTCTCATTGGACATACTTATATATTTTCATTTATTTCATTTTCAGTTAACTATAAAATAGTATCATGTAAGTGTAGCTTAAATAAAATATTATTTTCAAGTTCTTTTTTCTCAATTAAAGTAGCTCTTGATGTATTTTAATTAATATATCCTTACAAGAAACTTTTAATTAGTAAGACAAATTAAATATTGATTTCACAATTGAATGGTACAATATTTTATAAGCTAATAGAAAATGAAAAGCCTACATGTTGGGGATGCTTTTATAGATAAAAAGTTTTGTCTTAAATTGTTAAAAAAGTAATTAATTTTAACATGTGTTGCTGAAAATTTTTATTTTTTTCTCACAAATATCTGTGACTTTTTTTATTTAGAAAGGTTTTGTTTTTTGTTTTTTTGTTTTTGTTTTTGCTTTTGTTTTTTTTTAATCAATGTTCTCTGATTCCACCCAAATCTAATGGCATGTTTGAACTGTGTCAGTGCAGCACTAGGGAAACTTATCCGTGGATTTTGAATTTTCATATTTTAACAAACTGAGTCCTTTAAAATTTAGATGTATTATGTTATTACAGTGATTAGAAAAGCTGACCATATAAACATGAGCAGCATGCATCATTTGCTCTGGTTGTTACTGAACACAATAACTGTTGGAAGACACACATCTGATATAGAGATGAGAGAGGTGAATTAGATTGCAAATGGAATGCAATCGCTCTCAGGAGCTACAGGCTAAGTTTCCTTGGAAGTTAGAGTTCAGAGATTAAAAAATTAACACACATTTACTTAGAGCTTCTGCAAAAGCATGGCTACATATTTGTATTTATATTGAATATAAAACATTTTCAGAATCAAGTCCTGCTACTATCACTATTGTTTAGAAAGCTCTCTTTAAGAATTTCTTCTTAAAAAATGCCTATAGTTTGTAAAATCCAATGGACATAGAAAGAGATCTCTTCTCCCTGATGCAAAGATTGCAAACTAATTTGGCAAAATATTGTGTTAGAAGACATTACAATCTGAGAATTTGATAAACAAAAGTGTGCTTTGTTAGCAACTTGTCATGAATTATCTCAAATATTCCTTCTCTGTGCTTCCATTTAAAAGACCGTCATAATGAGAAAGGGTTATAAGTAAAAACACTAACATGCAAAAGATGCCTATAGTACCTTCAACTCAATCCTATCTCCCAAAGTAACTCTGAAAGTACATTACATTAGTAAGAAAGTAAATGTAAGATGCTATAAGAAAGTAGAAACAAGATTAAAAGATAGGTTAGGATTTTTTTTTTTAACAAATATGGAAGTCAAGGTATTGGATTTTATTTTCAATTACCAAAATAATTTTGAAAGAAAAGAAACAAATGATAATTTATTGAATGTAATACTGTAATAATTTATAAATTTTCTTATAAAAATAAACCTATGGGTAGAAAACATAACATACTCTAGATATTGGAGTTCTACCTAAAACATTTTCTAAAAAAAACTACTTCATTTTAGAAACCCAGAGAACACTTTCTAATGCCATGTATTAATATTTTTGGGGTGTCTGGTGTTCTTCTGGAAGAAGAGGGAAGAAAACAGTTATATCACACAACCCAAGGCTAAATTTATACACACGTTTATATTCTCACAGAAAACAAGCTATGTGTGGTCATATATTTGATTTTTTGTTCGTGGTCCTGGAGATGTAAGTCATGCTAGGAAAACACTTTCCCCTAAGCTGTCTTGCTGAGCCCTTTATTTTTGTTTTAAGACAAGGTATCTGTAGGTTACCTGGCCTTATCTGTAACTTATGGTTCTCTTGCCTCAGCTTCCTGAATAATAGATGTTACAGCTGTGCGACAACTCACTGGTCAGGAGCAATTTTTTTTTATCTTACAGCAAAATAAGGAGTGCGAGCTAAGAGTAGTTTGGTGCTTTGCCATGTTTAGTTCTTCATGGAGTGATGCTCTCAAAACAAGAACATTCACCCACACTTGCAGGTTGTTTCCAACATGAGGAGACAGGTCAGGGTTCACTAGGTCAGAAGATGGGCTGCCCGACTGGCCTCTCATCATCTAGGTAGTAGAAAATAAAAATGGTCAAACAAATCTTGCCTGAAGGGGGAAGCAACAGTGTCCAGGTTTCAATCTTAGAATATAGAATGAGACCTAAAAGACATTACAGGTATGTTACCCTAAGGATGCCATCACCAGGCGTTCATTGTCTAGAAAGAAACTTCAGATCCCTAGAGAAGGCTCTGAAAAGGTCAACAGAGGTGGGAATAAATGTTCTGGAAATAAGTCAATTTGGCAAACAGGGAACAGGCAGTCTGGTATAGCTCAGCTATTCAGGGAACCATGCAGAGTAAGTTGACAAACCACTAAATCACTTTCAGCCCTGCCACCTTAAGCGTTTGAAACATTAAGAACCCAGTAAGGAGTCAGTATAATAACAGTGGATATAGATTTTAGTGTGGATACACCTTTATACAATTTTCACTTTAAAATACTTTTATTTTTTTACTTTTGATAAGTCATATTACACACATACACACACACACACATATACGTGATATATGTGTATTATAGAGTCAACTGTAATTTTGAGTTTTTCATTAATTTTACAATTTACAAGAAGTCAACTTTGAAAGAATCTATTGAAAAAGAAATATAAAGCATAGCATTTTGGTCTAAGTATGGAAAAATAGCTGTGATTATGATATTATAATATTATAGATACTTAACAATTGAATAGAGGTCAGATCCACAGTTCTTTCTATGTCAATATGATTGGCATTTACTAAAAGCCACATAAATTGGGTAGCAATATATAGATCTAGAACACAGAAAAGGGAAACTATAATATTCATAATTCAAGGATATGAAGTCACAGAGTTTCTAATTCCATACCCCAGAGATTGGCCGTTTCTGCACTCAAAGTGCAGAGATTCATCATAAGTAGTCTGGCAAGGATTGTAAGGAACAAAGGTCCTTGTACTGTATAAGGATGTCTGGCAGTACCTGCACACACAAAACATGGGTGATGGTTCCTCTACTGACTGCAGGTCTCTGGACAGGTATTGTCAAGTTCAGTGTGATGGTTATTAAAAAAAAAAAAAAAAAAAACTAGAAACACATGCTTGCTGTTTCTGGTTTACATTTAGGTAACCACACATGTGTTTGCCTAACAGGATACTGTGTGCCTTAAATTCACACCATTAATTTAGTTATTTTTGTAAATAGTCAAGGCAGCAGTATGTGGAGGAGATTATTGCTTCTAGAACAAGACAAGGACAATAGCAGTAGACTAGCTGTCAGACAGCCCACCCACAAAAAATAGCCAGTGTTCAATATGTAAAATGGTTCCTTAAAAGTCTAGAGCTTTATATCAGATTATTCTTCTTCAACAAAAAAGATGAAATATTTTCCTGTCCAAGAGTGAGGTCGTGTATAAACAGCAGACACTTTAATAACCAAATTATCCTGGGTAAAGGGGAAATATATACATCAGAATCTTGGCTGCACATTAAAGGTAGGTCAGTGGGAAATAGAGAAAGAAAGAGAAAACAGGCTTTTTATAATTAAGCTGTATAATGATAGCATCATTTAAAATTATTACTATACTTTATTGAGTGGAAACAGTATATAGATATGCAGAAAGAGTTGTTTTAATATTATGGGATGAGGCAGTACCTGGGTATATCCGTCACATGGCAACTGTTAAATGACAAACAATATTGATTATTTGAAAATAACTAGATAATTTGTAAGTAATACTCTGAGGCAACTACTAAATTTTAAATGAATATATTTAACATTTTAATAAATATATATAGTATAATCAAATAAGATATTTGATTCAAAGCAACAAAATAAGTTAATGGGTTGTAAATTGACCTACCAGTAAAGGAATTAAAATGTTACAAGCAGTATATATTATACTATATACAATATAGTATAATATGTATGTAAGTAATTATTTTAACTATGAATGGTCCACTTAAACCAACCATACAATGGATATCCAACATTGAGCTTAAAAAACAGGTATTATTTTTATCATCTGTCAGAAACCTGCTTTAAATACAAAGACTGATATGGCTTACATATATAACATAGAGTATGTTTTTATGCTATTTCTTACTGTTTTTATGTTGGTATGCTGTTTTTATGTTTCTATATTTTTCATTCTCTCTCTCTCTCTCTCTCTCTCTATATATATATATATATATATATATATATATGTGTGTGTGTGTGTGTGTGTGTGTGTGTACATATGTGCACATGCACATGCATATGCACATATATAAGCACATGTATATGTATATGTATCATGATTTCCAAAACAATAGAAGCTACTCCTATTGTTCTCAGTTATCTCGACGCAGTTAAAGATAAGCCTCTATCACTGAAGAAACCGCACGCTCAGAATCAGAACATAAAATATTTAAACTGAATTTAACCTGAAAACTTTGTTCTTATACTTTATATTTCTTAGCATCAGATAGTATTTTATAATCTCCTAACGGATGGAAGCAATCAATAAACCTACCCAGCTATGATCCCTGTGAACTTTAACATTGACCAGCATGAAAAGATACTTCTAACAGTACAATAGTGACGCTGACATATGAGAGTATCCACCAGTGAATAATTAGACAACTGGTCAACTGAATAAGAAAATAATGCCTAGTTCTAGAAACCTAGATGACTCCCCATGTCTAGGAAGGTCGTGGATCACAGAAAAGAACCTACTATCATCACTTATGAGATCAGTGTCACCCTTACAGCATATCCTTATTCCTAGAGATAAGTACACATTACCAGTCATGAAAGCTTTTTTTTTTTCTACAGAAAATGGAAACAGTGACAAGAAAACCACAACTGATCCTAATGTAGATCAAGAGATTGTGTGGACCCCAGAACAAAGAGATATATCAACACCACAACTCCTGCAACTGAGCTCAAGGAACATTGAAAAAAAAATAATAAAAGCATACAAAGATAGTAAGAGTCAGAAGATCAGGGTCTCTACTGTGAGATTGTTTCTCTTAGAAATGATAAGGAAGCTACAAACATGATACTTCCTGTCTAACATAACCTGAAGAAGAATGACACAAATATCTGTGCTAACACGGATGGCAGAAACTGTAGAGGGGCTCCACCCATAGGCAAAGAACTGTAAATACACACTCAGTGACTGCTGAGAGCAGAATGATTCTCTCTCAATAGTGGTCCAATTCAAGTGGTCAGCCCAGAAGTCATCTAAGGACAAGTCACACTAAACAGACTCATCAATTTTTTTATTCATATATTTTATGCATGTGTGTCCACATGTGTGTGTGTGTGTGTGTGTGTATAAAAGCAACAATCAAAAATATTATAAATAGTCAATTTTAAAGGAACTTGGAGACATGGTAGAAATTGGAGTGAAGTAACATGGAAAGGGGTGGAAGGATAAAAGGGAATGAAGGAAGTGATGTGTTTCTATTTTATATAAATATTAGAAAACAAGATATATTCACAGTTCTTAAATAACTAAAATTAGAAAGCAATGACACACTTCATTTTTCTGAAAAAAATTCCGAAGATTAGGTAATTAGATCACATTTGTGTGATATTTCTAAATATTACATACATTAAGTAAAAACAATTCAATGAAATGAAATTTTAAATCTATGTTAGTACATAAGACATGACTTAACAAAACTTGTGAGATACAACTTAAATGTACTTGGAGAGAAAATATAACTGTAAACTATGCAAAAATAGAAAAAAAACAGTGATTAAATTACTTAAATTTTACATTAGAAAGCAGAAAAAGAAGAAGTACAAGCAAGAAGAGAGAGAAATTGGAGTTTTGGGAAGGATGTAAATACATGCATTTCTTTGAGCATGGTTGCTTAAGAGCTGTGTTCTTTAGTGCACCTCAAGTCTTTGTACTACAAAGAGCTTATGTAAGTATGTCAATATAAGAATCAATTATAGGTAAGTCTATCAAAGAATCAGTTGTAGGAGAGTGAATCTCCCTTATGATGCTGGCTAGTAGCTAGGCAACACTTTTTTAATAGCCTTTGGATACAGCTATGACTCTCCAAATCAAAAATAAAATCTCTAAAGAGATAATTAAATGTTTCTACATAAACATTTCTTGCTTCATTACCTTGTCACTGAATCCTACATCTAATACAAAAAGAACAGAGTTCACTAACAATAAGTCAGTATTAGAGAATGCTTATATTATTATAAATGCTGAATTCATTATGGGAATTTTTTCTGAAGTTGGTTATAGCATTTTAAGAAAGATTCATTTTCTCTTAATTCACAGTTTTTAACATTAAGGATAGTGATAAAAGGTCAAGAAATGTAAAAATTGTCTCCAGACTCCATTTAAAATAAATCTAGTGTATTAAATGAAGTACAGTAAAATCTGAAAAATAATTTCATTACCCACGAGTTTTCAAGATTTTACAGAAATTCCTGTTGCTTAAGTATTTAATCTTGTATCACAACATACAGTACAGTAGTATTTTTACACTTATGAATCTATCTTTACATGATTTAAGAAAAATTAAGAAAAAGGTAGTGATAATCTTTAAAAGGCACTTAAGCTACATGTAAAGACATACATCTTCTTATGGTGTTTTTGCTAGTGAAAATCCTTTATAACACAATATTCCCAAGATGTTATACGATGAAAATTGTTAGTAAGATTTTCATGATTTTATATATTTGTAATGATACACTGCCATCTTTTGATCAATTATAGTTAAATATTAGGGAAGTGTGTTATTCTGCATATCTGCATGAAAATGTTCAGAACAAAATTAACAAAAAAAGAAACATTTTTTTTTTTTTTTTTTTTTTTTTTTTTTTGGTTTTTCGAGACAAGGTTTCTCTGTATAGCTCTCGCTGTCCTGGAACTCACTCTGTAGACCAGGCTGGCCTCAAACTTAGAAATCCACCTGCCTCTGCCTCCCGAGTGCTGGGATTAAAGGCATGTGCCACCACGCCCGGCAAGAAACATGTTTTTGTTTCTATTGTTTTAGCTAAGGATAAAAATGAATGACTCTGAATTCATTATCTCCAAGTAACTTTTCATAAGGTTGTTTTTAACTTGCTTATTATGTTTATCTTTGATTTTTTTGAAGACACCACTATTAAGCAAATTTTACATATGGAAAATATTGCCTGATATCAATAATAGTAGTAATAAATAAAATGTGTAGGGTTCTTTGAAGAATATCTGTAATTTATTGTTTATTATTATTTTGCTATTGTGTTATAAATCATATACATAAAGAGTTTTTCCTTAACAAATATATAACACAACATTTAGTAATAAGGTCTATGCAATAAAACTCTCAATGTGATGCAGAAACTAGGTTCAAAGTTTTATATTCTTCATGGCTGATGAGTTTCTAAAATTTATTATCTGAATTCCAGAATTATATTAATGTTTTATCTTGTATAACTGTGAACAATCTTGAATGGAAATATTAATTATATATTACTCATAAATATAGAGATGCTATAAGAAATGATTTTAATAAGTGAAGACTAAGAATTATCAATGAATCTATAACCTCATCCTGGTTTATTATAAAATAATATAAAAATTGTACAATAATTATCTCACATTCATGCTTTACTTAAGAAAGTTGACTTAAACATTTAATTGATTGATATTCCTCTATGGTCAAAAAGTATATTTCTTCAGAAGAGTAAAAAACAAAATTTTATCTCCTTTATTAATTTGTACTCACTTATAATAAAACAACATCCACTCTCATTACTTGCTATGACAAGTGTAAATAAAGAATATAGCTTTTCTCTGTATATGTCATGCAATGATCTTATGTTTATTCATGCACTACTACCACTACAAAAAAGCAAACTAATGATAAAATAATCTATTATCTTTTTCATAGTCCTTGTAGTTCAATATGTATATATAATTATTTACACAGTGCATATCTTGACTCTCCAAAAAATTATCAATAGTCACTGAAACATATAATAAAACCTTATTTCCTCGGTAGAGTACTCAAGGAAATAAAGAATAAGGACTGTTCAGGGAGATTGTCAGTATTGCTGCATTGTAACATAATTAGAAAGACTGCAGACATGCCAGTGTAGAGGCCTGCCCAGAGATAATACATAAGTAAGGACTGCCATTCCAAGTGGGCCATTTGCCTTTTTCACAATAGCAGAACACTAAACTTAGTATGCCTTATTCACAATTACCCACACATTCAATATATGTATAGCAGAACAAATGCAAATAATCCAATCATTGCGACAATTCTCCCAATACCTATCACCAAAAGCATGACATGTGAAGGGCAATAATAACAGGTGCCTCATCAGATTACAGTCTTAAATGATGTTTAAAAGATTCCCAAAAGTGATGACAATACCCCATACAGTTCACGGAACCTCAAGAATCTCTTGGTCCTATATCTCATATGGAGGTATCCCTCATCTGGCACTGGGATTTTCATTTAAAAATCTGTGGCTGTAGAGATATATATTTGAAGATGATATGTCTCTATGCCCATTTAAGAATATAATAGGGTCTATGACCTCATGAACTACAATCAGGATATTAGGGCAGGAAGAATAAGTTTATTTCATGGAAGTAACCCCTGTTAAATTGCCCATACACCAGTGAATGACCCCAAACCAATATGGGCAGATATGATTGGACTCACTGGGCTATAAAAAGAAGACACACTAGAAAAAGTCCGGAGAGTAAGTGTTAAGAAGGTCAGAGGTAGTTGTGGAAAGGACTGTGTGTTAATATGATCAAACTACATTTTGATACACACACACACACACACACACACACACACACACATCCATAATAATGTATTTTAAAGAAATAATGGTTATTTACTTTTAGCTACCCATATCAATTAGATGGCAGAATTTTCAGCTGAAGACACCATAAGTGCTGAATTCAGAACAAAGGGAAATCAAGCTCTACAGAACAAAAAGGGACTTCTCTCTGTGTAGTATTATTTTAGTGAAGTAAGTCGCTATGCAGGCAGCTAGAAGTAAAGAGCCATCAGCTGTATTTTTATGTTTTGGTCTCTGCTTGCTGTAATTCCTTCCTGCCAGGTAATATGTGCTCATTGATGTCAAAGTGTCAAGAACGTCTAAGAGGTACCAATGGCTTCTCCATTGGGTTTGAACCCTGGGTTACAAGAAGAAAGCATGGGCTTAGTACTGTAAACCTGGTTGAAATCCTATGTGTAAAGACTTCCTAGGTCATACCGCAAAATCTCCTGTAATTGTAGGGCAGACTGCCTCTGAAATCCACTTATATACATAAACTACTACTGTTCATATCCTCAATCAGAGACTCTTCTTTTAGCAGAAGAATATTTTTAAGTCAGAGACTCACTGTTGGTTAAAGTGCAGAGAATTAGGTAAGTTTTAGTGCTTAGACTTAAATCAAGTTAGTGGAGACATGAAGATAAATTTCTTATCAGATTCCAATATATTTATAATTAATTATCTGAATTCTTGGCCCTATAATTAGGGAATCCACCCATGATCTGGATTATTGGAAACCAGAGAAGATGCTTTTGTTTCCTCTTTAGCCACCACCCACACACTATAAAAGACTTCCTTTTATAACTCAGATACCTATAATTTTTTAAATTTTAACTCAAGTTCATAAGAAAATTTAAACATATAATTTACTGTTACATTGACAAAGAAATAAAGTTGTATATACTCTGAGGTAAGTAAACAACTCTTAGAAACATAATGCTTATTTTTA
Organism: Mus pahari; assembly: GCF_900095145.1. Lineage (NCBI taxonomy): Eukaryota > Metazoa > Chordata > Mammalia > Rodentia > Muridae > Mus > Mus pahari. The sequence goes on from NC_034601.1 coordinate 75,270,171, forward strand.
TAATTTGGTTCTGTGTTCCTCAATAACCTGCATTTCTTCATGAGGTACATTGTTCACTGCTGAGAATAAAGAAAACCAGACTGTATTTTCAAGGCAGTAGGTTGATCTCTTGATGGAATGTGCTGTCCTTTTCCATGTAACTACTTTCCCCCTGAATCTTGCTTCTCTGGAGTTCTGCTGAAAGGGGTCTACATTAGGGTATCAGTAAGTTAAGAGAAGACTTTATTTTTTATTTTATTTCTCAGGTTTATTAGCAATTTATATTGAGAATCCTGATCTAGTATTGTTTACTATGTCAAAACACATAGGTTAATAGAGAGGATATTCTGTCTCTCACCTACATCTGTGGTAATTCAAGCTAGATGGTAGAAACAATTGCATATACTATGACTTCCCTACCTACAAAATGTCACAGAATGAAGATGTACAAACAACAAGCACACTTTTTGTGTGAGACTTCCATTGTTAAATTAGTTAACATGTTTTTTTCTTCTGTAGGAATAACAAAATACAAAGCAGTGACTGAAGAAACCTAGATTCACCTACACTTGGTGCTTATTAAGTTAAAAGCAATGAAAAACTAGAAAAAAGAGGAAGTATATGGACATTGAAGAACTGTTCTACTAATACTAGAATATAAAATAAGCAGCCTTAGTTAAGAGAAGTCCACAAAGTCAAAAGATGACTAATAGCTGTGATTTAATGAGAAAATTATAAAATAGTGATGTTCAACAAAGCCTTTGGGTCAAAGTGGAATGAAAGAACTGGTTTTACCTCTCACTTGGACATCTCCTACAGTACCACAATCTACTTGAATGTATCAAAAGATTAAAGCTGCTCTTATCTAGTTGTCTCCATGCAATTGCTAAGGGGACAGGAGGGCCATGTTAGTACTAAATTAAAATAGCTCATAAACCAACCCCAAATTCTTATTCTCAACCATGATTCTGAACAACATCAATGGTGGTCCACAAGTAGAATTAAGGCACTAGTCACCATTTCTACATCGCCAGAGAGAAGACAACCAGCTTTTCTCCTTCACAAGTCAAAAGCACATCTTAATCACTTTCTTCTTATTTCCAGAATGATCTGACGATCTCAGACAACCTACAGTTATTTTAACTGTATTAAGATATTAGTACATTTTGTGAGATATTAAGGCATTTTGTGTTTTAAGACGTATTTATGTTTTTATACAAAGAGATCAAGGCACATATATTAAGCAACTATTAAAAATTAATTCTATAAGAAGATATGCTTACAAAAAACTTAAATACATTTACTATCTAGAATCTGAAGTGGAAGATGAAGGAATTAGTGAATTCTACCTACATGTTAAATTTTCTAAGAGTTAATAAAATCTCTGAATCTCTTTTCCATAATTTTACCCTCATCATTATAAACATTTCCTCAGAAATACAGAAATTTTGACTCCATGAACTCAAAAAAGGGAGGCACTTGCTTCCTGTGATTATTTACCTCAGACACCATAATGTTCCCTACTATACTCAGAGAAAGCAAAGTGTCACCAGGAGCATATGGACTATACCAACATCATTAAATGGGTTAATTTATCTTCCCAAAGAAGCTGACTAAGGAGTTTTTCAAAATCCTTAATCATAATGTTACATTCACAGAAAAATCTATAGGGCCAAAGTGATCTTGAGATTCTTCTAAATGAAGTTATTGTGCACTATTGACAAATTCAGTAATAACACCCCCAAAAGCCACTTGAGTTCATAATCTGAAAATTTTTGAGATATTAAATTTTCCAGAATTAGATGCATTGACTACGCAAGGACATCAAATTGAGGCTTCTGTGAAAACTATACAAAACTAAACATTTAATTATCATGAAGAAAAATCAATTCATTGCAGTAAGACAATGATGTCAACCCATAAAACATAGTTCTCCAAATTGTTGGAAAACTCCCCCACTAAGTTCTGTTGGAACCACTATTGTTTTCCTCTCCTCCTCCCTCCATGTCAGCTTTATTCCACCTTAATTTTCTTAATTGTATTATTTTTTCTTTATGTATTTTTACTCTTTTTATAATAATTGATTAAAATATCCGTATTAGAAGTCATTCTTTGATTTTTAATAGATCCCCTGTATTGTCTAATTTTTAAGGATATCTATCACTAGCCATTAATAAAAATATCCTCTACACAATTTTTATTTCATCAAATGATATATAGAGGAAAAGAAATCACGTTATTTCTACTTATATTTTATAAAGGCAGGTGACCTTTAAAATTAATGTTATTTTATTAATATCTTGGTTCTTTTGATGACATGATCTTTCCAATCTACCCCTCAAAAAAAGAACCAACAATAATAACCTGTTAATCAGAAAAATATAGATTACTTACTTTTCAATTATTCCATGATTAAATGAATGCACTTATTCCTGAGGTAAGGTACTATAGAATTAAATATGTAACTCAGTTTATCTAAGGTCATGGACTTGAATAATGAGGCAAATATCTGCTATTTGGCCTAATCCTCCAAAATTAAATTTAGTTAATTCACTTTTTTAACTTGAAAACATGAAATCTGTTCCTATTTTCTTCTCACTAATATGCATGCTTCATGAGACTATTAATCTAAGATTATCTGTATAACACATCTCATTCATCTCCAAGAGTATACATTATAAGATTTAGTTTCAAAAGTGTGAATAGCTTTGATTAGAAAAGCACTATAAATACAGAAATCATTTGTTTGTTTATGTGAATCAGTGCAGTCATTACAGTTTGGGGATTGCAAACAGAAAAGACTGCATGAAATATATCACTAACTATGTCAGGAGCTATAATTAATATATCCTTTGTGCTATGGGGAAGGCACAAAAGTGTCAACTCCTAGGCAAAGGAAGTGATGGATAATAGCATTGCTCTTTATTTCTTGCTGCCTGGCCATGGTTGGATCTGAAGCATTGTTAACATATTGCTGTAATTATAGATACAATAATTAATGAACAAGGTGGAAAGACTATTGCACTACCTTATAAAAAGTTGAAAATTGATCTTCATCACTATAGAACTTGTTATCTCACCGAGTGGTAAATTAGGTTTTCTGCTTATGTCTTATCTTTACTTGATTGTATTCCATTTTTGTGTTTGTCATAAAGCCACAATGTTGTTGTCCCAGTGATTTTTCCCATTATCAATGTATCATCTGTCTATCTTTTTATATCTATACCTATACAACTTACTTTCCTATTTATTTTTATTGATACATGTCTCACTATGTGACTTAGTCTTGCCTGATTCAACTATGCATTCCAGGCTGTTCTTGATTTATACTCATCCTCTCTAAGTCTTCTCAGTCCTGGGATCATTCATGTGCACTATTCCATTTGGTTTCTATCCAGAATATTAAATAGCTCTCTGTCATTACCCCTTCATCAAATGGTCACTGTAATAATACAGTAACTGAAGCTCGAGAAAACCAGCAGTTACATTTATTAGTAAGAGCTGGCATCCATTATCCAAACAGTCCAAATGTCTCTAAATCAACTGGACAGTATTTCAAATATGATAAAGTAACTAAGAGGAGGAATGAGACAGTAAAACACACATGGACAATGCTTGAACATGATATTATATTGAAGTCTGATTCACTCTTTCCATTCAGAAGTCACATAAAAACATGTGGTGTGCATTCCCATTCACACATATTGATAAAAATATTTAAAAATTAAATAAAATTCTATAAATTTTCAAAGTTAAATTTATAATATAATCTTACTGTGAATTTTCACCTGAATATGAAACTGTAAGTTCAACTGCTTATATAATAGTATAAACTCAGTTATCAAAAACACAAATGCTACTTTCACATTTGACAACCTTGAAATCTGCCTGAATCAGTGCATGACCAGAACAACTAATCTGATGGTACCAGACACAGGAAGTGAGACATCATGGACTAATAGGATATCGGTAGAGGGTATAAAACTACATCTTGATCCCATAATAAATGAATCTGTTTCTGCTTTCTTTTTTTTTTTTTTTTTTTTTTTTTTTTTTTTTTTTTTTTTTTTT
>NC_034601.1:75274330-75287638 GCF_900095145.1 Mus pahari
AGTGCTGGGATTAAAGGCGTGCACCACCACGCCCGGCTGTTTCTGCTTTCTTAACAGACTCTCAGAGTCTTTTGTTGTGGATTTGGCACCTTCTTATCCCATACTCCCAAGGACCATCCTGAGGGCTAGGGCAATGTGAATATGTTTTGTGTTAACAATCTACTACTGAACATGGGACTTGGACTTAAAAATGGTTTGTATACCCAGTGAGAAACCATTGCACAAAATGAATTCTTACTTTAAAGTGGATAGAAATTTAGATATCATCTGCATTGTGCCCACATATACCCTCTGGAGTTGAACCTGTGAAGGCACCATGCATGCATGCTGCCATAGTTTCTGTGCATACAGATGTACATCAGTCCTGCTGTACTTCCAGGAAGCCATGTTTCCTTTGTATTTTGCATTCCAACTGACTCAATCTTTCCACGTTGTCCTCCATAGAGTTTCCTGTGCCCTGAGAGGAGAACATTGTTGGAGATATCCCACTTAGGATTAGTATTCTAAGATCTCTCACTCTGTATTCATTGTTCAGCTGTGGACAGAGTCTATATTTATTTCCATCTACTGCAGGAGGAAACCTTTCAATAATATCTGAGGGAGGAACTGATTTATAAATGCAACTATGTCATTAGGAGTCATTTTTGTTGTAGAAACAACCCTAGCTGTCCATCTCTCCTCACTAAATGAAGACTTCAGTTGAAAAATCGGTTCCATCTAATTGAACTCTTGGTCAAATGGCTCAATGGGAACCACTAAACAACCCAGACCATTGTCAAGGTGATTGGTTACTCTCCACTAAATGATGGTAAGGCTCTATTTCTGAAGACAACACCTACACAACACATTGAACATGGATAATTTAAGGTAATGGATACCTAGAATCTTCACCCCATACTGATTAGTGGTGGTGATACTGGAAGATACTCTGCATGCTACCACAGAAGAAAGGTAAATACTAACCCAACTCCAGTGCCTTCAGTCTACTCTAGTGACAAGTCTAGATGATGAATTAATGAAATAATGGCAGAAAACCTGTGGTACTAATCAATCAACATCTGATTGTGTTTAAGACCTACTCCACGAGATACAACACATCGGTACCACAGCTTTGGTGTCCAAGATCCCAAGACTAGATAGTCAAAGGACATAGAAAAATTCATATTTATATTATTACATCTATCATCTAGAATATTCTATACTGAACAACTCTTAGAACTACCAGATGAGGATGATTTTTTATATGACAATTACTGTTTCACTTTATTTGGAATAAAGTACTAAAGAAAATTCAAAATCTGAATTGGAAATTTACAAGAAACTATTTTTATCCCCAAAATTCAATTAATGGTTAGCATTTCTGAGATGATTATTTTTGAAAGTTTTTAAGTAAATTACTGAATTACATTCCACTAGAATGTGAATTATATTCTTTTGTTTAGCTTTACAGATTTAGTCATTCATATATTTTAAAAACCAGTTAATTTATAAAAGTTGGCTAGACCTTCTTCCAGCTGCCAGATAAAATTAAATATACTAACGTATCTAAAACCCTTACAGCAGTGTCTGGCCCATAATGACTGTTCAGTGCACATTAACCATTATTAGACTTACTCACTCATTTGTAACTTAAAATGTACCAAACCCTTAATAGAATAGAGACAATTTTTCCTTCATTTTCTTTCACCATCATGCATATACTTCTATTGCAACATTATCAAAATGGCACCATAGTCAGAGGTTATTTTAAAGCCTGAGATATTCATCGCTTCACTTCTGAAATTGTCTGGTCTTTTATTTCTCCTCTGGGTTAACAGTTAATGAAGATTCCCAGCAGAGTGTTAAGGTAGCAATTACAGCAGAAATTTTGAGCTGCAAAAGCTCAGTTGAAAAGCAAACTCTATCTTAATCAAAGCCCCTTTGGGAAAAGGAAGGCAAAGTATAACGTAGCTGCTGCAGAGGTTGGCCATGTGTGAAGCAAAGACCTAATTTTGTTGCTTTTACTGCCTAACAGTTTCTGATCTCAGGAAGCCTTAATATACTATATTATTTTATGAAATATATCATTATGTAATCAAATTTATATAATAAATAGCATTAAATAATATGTAATTCAGAAACTATACGTGTCTTTGTTCTTAGGCTTGGGAAGTTTTTCTCTTGAGATATAACCTATTGTACATTTTGAATATCAATATATAGGAAAGTATGATTTTTATATTATAATTACTACAGCAAGTGATAATTGAAACAATTGGGAAAAAACCAGAAAATGAAATGAGTTGGTGAAATATAACGTGCCTCATCTACTTTCAATGGCATGAGGTTCTTTAGTTTTTAGTTATTATTATTTTATTTACTCACATCTCCATTGCAGTGCCCCACCTTCCTCCTCTCCTCCCAACTCCACCCTCACAAATGTCTCCCCTCATTATCCCATCTCTTTCTCCAGTGAAGGGAAAACTTCCCCCTATGTGTACCACCCACCCAAACATGGGAAATGAAGTCCTACCAGTACTAAATACATTCTCCTCCACTGAGGCCTAATTAGGAAGGCGAGCTAGGGGAATAGGATTCAATGACAGTCAACAGATACAGAGACAACTCCCACTCCAATTGTTAGGTGGCCCCCGTGAAGACCAAGCTTCATATATGCTACAAAATTGTAGGCACACCCCCTGAATGCTCTTTGGTTGATGGTTTAGTTTCTGTGAACCTCCATGGGCCCAGGTTAGTTGATTCTGTAGGTCTGTCTGTGGTGTCCTGATTCATCAGTTCTATCCAGCAGTCTTCCACAAGACACACTGAGTTCCACCTGATGTTTGGCTATTGGATTCTGGATCAGTTAAAGACTCTTAGGAGATATATATGCTAAGTTCCTACCTGCAAGCATAGCAGCATATCATTAATAGTGTCAGTTGTTGGCTCTTTTTAATGGGGTAGATCTCAGGTTAGGCCAGTCATTTGCATAGCCTTTCCTTTGGACTCTTATCCATCTTTATCCCAACACATGTTGTAGGCAGGACAAATTTTGGGTTGAACATTTTTGTGGGTGGATTGATGTCCTCCTCCTGCTACTGGAAATTCTGGTGGCCACTACAGTCTCCATATCCTTAGTTCTCAGAGTCTCAGCAATGACTACCTCCATAGACTCCCAGAAGCCTCCCATGCCTTAGTTCTCAGGCTTTCAGGCTAGTCTCAGAGCTGCCCACCACCAATCTCTATTCTCCCCACCAGCTTTTTCCCACTCCCCCTTCTCACATCTGACCCCAGTTCTCCTCCTCATCCACTCTCTTCAAGTTCCCTCATTTCATCCATACCTGATGTCTATTTTATTTCCCCTTCTGAGTGAGACTCAAACCTCCTCCCATGAGCTTCCCTGCTTATTTAGTTTCCTTTATTCTGTAGATTGTAGCATGGCTAACCAATTCTTTATGGCAAATGTCTATGTATAAGTGAGTACATAGCAAATGTATCTATCTGAGTCTGGGTTGTCACACTCAGTATGATATTTTCTGGTTCCATCAATTGGCATGCTAATTTCGTAATGTCTTTGTTTTTAATAGCTAAGTAGTATTCCGTTGTATAAATGTACCACATATTCATGCTTCAGTGGAGGGACATCTAGGTTGTTTCAAGTTGCTGAATATTATGAATAAAGCTTCTATGAACATAGTTGAGCAAGTGGGGGAATCTCTTGAGCATATGCCCAGGAATGGTATAGCTGGGTATTGGGATACAACTATTCCCAATTTTCTGATAAACCACCAAATTTTTATTGAGAGTGGTTGTACAAGTTTGCACTCCCACCAACAATGGAAGGCTGTTTCCCTTGCTCTACATTCTTGCCAGTATATACTATCACTTGAGTTTTGTATATTAGCTATTCTAATGGATGTAAGGTGGAATGTAAAATAAATTTATCTTTAATACATCTTGAATGACCCTGAGATTAGACCTTATACCAATCAGAATGGTTAAGATCAAAATCTCAGGTGACAACACATGTTGGCCAGGATGTGGAAAAAGAGAAACACTTCTCTGTTGCTGGTGGGATTGCAAACTGTTAGAACCATTCTGGAAATCAATCTGGAGGTTCCTTAGAAAATTTGAAATAGATCTACCTGAAGACCCAACAATACCACACTTAGGAAAATACCCAAAAAAGGCCCTACCATGCCACAGGGGCACATGTTCCACCATGTTCATAGTGGTCTTGTTTGTGATAGCCAGAAGCTGGAAAAAAAAGATGTCCCACAACAGAAGAATGGATACAGAAGATGTGGTTAATTTACACAAAGGAATACTACTCAGCTATTAAAAACAAGGACATCTAGTTTTGCAGACAAAAGGATAGAACTAGAAAAGACCATCCTGAGTAAGATAACTCAGACCCAAAAGGACATGCGTGATATGTACTAACTAATAAGTGGATATTAGCCAAAGGGGGAAAAAAAGAGTTACAGAATATCCAAGAACTCCAAAAGCTCAAAAGACAAAAGGCCCAAGTGAGGTCACCTCAGTCCAATTGGGAGGGAGAAGAAAGTAATCATAAGTGGAGAGGGAGGGAGAGTAGGAAACTGGACAGGATAGGGAACATGACCTGGTATTTGGTGAGAAAAAGGACTGAAGCCCTGAGTGTCTGCAGAAAGAATGGAAACCACAACCCCAGGAGGTAGGAGATTGGGGGGACCCTCCAGAATGCACCAGAGACCTGGGATGTAAGAGACTATCAGGACTCAAAGGGAGAGACCTTGGATGAAATGCCTAACAGTGGGGAGGGCAGTACTTATATAGAGCCCACCTCCAGAAGGAAGACAAGGCATCAAGTGAGGGAGAGAGTTGCTATTCCACAGTCAAAACTCTGACCCATAATTGTCTCTGTCTGAAAGAACTGAAGGGATCGGAATGGAGAGGAACCTGAGAAAAAGAGGGTCCAGTGACAGACCCAAGTTAGGATCCAGCTCAAGGGAAGGTCTCAAGGCCTGACACTATTACTGAGGCTATGGAGCACTCACAAAAATGGACCTAGCATGACTGTACTCTGGAAGACCTGACAAGCAGCTGAAAGGGTCAGGTGCAGATATTTGCACCTAACTAATGGACAGAAGCTGCTGACCCCTGTGGTTGAATTTCAAAGCTAAGGAGGAGGGCAGTCCTCTAGGACCAGCAGTCTCAATTAATTTGGAGCCTGGAGATCTTTCAAACACTGGACCACCAAACACGCAGCATACACCAGCTGATATGAGGCCCCCAATACATATACAGCAGGGCACTGCTGGGTCTGGGTTCAATCAGAGAAGATACACCTAACCCTTAAGAGACTAGAGGCTGCAAAGTTTAGATGTGTGTGTGTGGGGGGGGAGGACCTTGGAGGTAGGGATACCCTCATGGAGACAGAGGACAGGGAGGAGGTATTGAATGTGGAACAGTGGGAGTTTGGACTAGGAGAGGAATGGCATCTAGAGTGTAAAACAAATTAAAATAAATCGAATAAAAAATTTTAAAAGTTCCTTTAGAAAATAAAGAAAATTTAATCGTGTAGAAGCTTCCTGTGTGACATAGAGTTACAATTGCTATGATGAAACACCATTATCAAAAGCAATTGGGGGAAAAAGTGACCATTTGGCTTATGCTTCTATAACACTGCTCATATCTGAAGGAATTCAAAGCAGAAGCTCAACCAGGACATGAACATGGAGGTAGGACATAATGCAGAAGTCATAGAGAGTTGCTGCTTACTAGCTTGCCCTCATGGTTGGCTCAGCCTACTTTCCAGGAAAAGCACAATCCACAGTTGGTTGGGCCATTCTTCATGGCTAAATAATTTTAAAATATCACCTCGAAGCTTGCCTACAATCCATCTATAGAACTATTCTCGATTGAAACCCACTTCTCTTTGATGACTCTACCTTGTTTCAAGTTAACTTTCTGATACAAGCATATAAGAAAGAATTTATACAAAGTTACCATAGAAATGAATGCCCCATTTAGACTAGTAACACTTGCAGGGCCAACAGTGGGCTGTTACTTCTTGAGTCACTGGCCAAAAGAGTTTCTTGAGTACCTTTTAACCCAGAATATCATAGGTTTCTGCCAAGGCTATTGTTTGCTATGTATGCCCTGATAGTAAGACACTATGTCTGAAGACAACACTTATATCACTGGGCACACAGAGGTTGATTTGGTGGGCAAATCATAGTGTTATCCTTACTAACATCCAAACTATATTTTGACATTTGGACATATTTCTTGTATGTTTACATAATTTTCCCTGGGAACTTGTAGAGTCTGAATTCTATAAGTATTTTTTTTTCCTGGAAAGCTTTTCACAAAAAAAAAAAAAAAAAAAGAAAGAAAAGAAAAGAAAAGGAAAGAAAAGAAAAAAAGAAAAAAGAAAAAAAGAAGAAAAGAAAGGAAAAGGAAAGAAACGAAAAGAAAACTTACATAGAGAATGTGGGTAATTCTGGACCTTTATTTACAATGGGAAAATTGTTTTGTTTGTGGAGATGTAAGAATGATAACAATAGTAAATAATGAGAAAGAATATTTATCATCGACTATCTGCCATATAGATTTCCTTTTCCTGAATGTCTCAAACCTAGATGAAGGGTAAGAATATTAGAAGGATTAGAATATTAACAACTTTTCGCAAACCATTTTACCTTATAGTCAAATAAAAGCAGTCGAATCTTGAGTAATATAGGGACTAGTGGAAAACATTTTGGCAGCTTCAGCCTCTTGTTTAAAGTCTGTGACAGTCTCCAGCGTTTCAGTCAATACCTGGAGCACTGTATAAGTGGCCTTTGTTAAATTTTAAAATAATCTTCAATATTTTAAAAACTCAGTTTAAAAAAAGATTTATTTTATTTGTATTGATTATTTGTGAGACAGGATTTCTCTGTTTAACCTTGGATCTCCTTGTATTTACTCTGCATAGCATACTGCATGCCTCCAAAGTGCTGGAATTAAAGGCGTTTGCCACCACCACCCACCTTAAAAACTCATTTATAATGTAAAAATATTCTGTGATATTGTAACAACTCCTCAAATCCAAATGTGGAAATATTATAAATAAAAAATTATACATGAATAAAATCTTTGTAGAACACATTTTGCAGTTTAGAATAGTTAATGCTTCCTAGACCGATTATTTTTTTCAAGAAGATAAACAATCTGAGAAAAGAAATTAGTAATAGGTTCATAAAAATGTGAATATACTTAATATCAGAAATACATATGCTTTAATAATTGATATTTTATAACTGATTTATGTAAGACTAAATATTACATTCACATATTAATTGAGTTATAAGTAGTATATAGCTTAATTTTTAGCATAATTATATGGGGTACAAAACACAGTGTCTTGAGTTTTTGGTTTTATTTGGTGTGTGTGTGTGTTATCAGCAGCAAGTATCCAGANTCAAAAAATGTATTTTTCTGAAACAAGCAATTGAATAAAATTATATAAGAATATTTACTCTGTAAAGCCCTCACAGAGTCCAAAGCATATTTGATTGACCACTTCCTGTGATAGATGAAAATGAACATGAGAGTCTTTCTCCAATAAAGCAGTTAGGATCTGTGCTTTTTGTCCTTGCTTCAATGTGTGATTAAAGCCAGATTTGTTTTCTTTCTGCTGGTCCCATTTCCTCATGAGTGATTCGTCAAGTAAACGTGCACACTCAAAAATAATTCTTCTTGTGAACATGAATTGAAAAACACCTTAAATAGAAATGCTGCCTTGGAAAAATCAAAATGTATTTTTAAATAGAAATGGCTAAATCTCTTTCCTATAGGCTGATGCTAATGTCCTATAATTTTTTTGCATGCTTCATAACTAACAGCTAGAAAACTATCTGTTCACACTGGTCATCACTGAAGGTTACATGATGTTTAGCTTGTTCACATTTCCAGAATGAAACTGTGCTACAATTATGCATGCACTATTAAATATACATCTATTCTTCTGATATTATGACCAATAAAGCAACTGTCATAATATACATTTTAATATTTGTGGCAAAATAAGCAGACAAAGGTCTTCTTATGCTTTGTCCGATTGGGAGGATGTTAGCACAAGTCCAAGTCCAGAAATGATTTTATAAACATAATAACACTAACATTGATGTACATGGTGGTTAAAATGTAGCCTAGAAGTGGGGAGCCCTGGATTTTCTCTGCCATAAAAGGGGTTGGTGCTATTGAAGGAGAATTCATATACATCAATGAGCATTAAAACATCTCAAATCAATGAGAATCTGTTTGGAAACAAGTCCTTCTTTTTGGACACATCAAATTTCTTAAATAGAAGATCGTGAAGATACCATTTATATTAGTAGACCACTCTGTACAAGTACATGATTAAAACTAACTTGACCCATTTTTCTTAATGTTCTTTTTTAATTCTGTCTTTCTAGCAGTTTATCACTCTTTCACTCTATATGTCTTTATGGACATGTCAATGAGTGTATGAGCATGCATTGCATACATGTGTATGATGCTAGTACATGCATTCCATGGTGTGTATATAGAAGCAAAATAACAACTTTCTCTAATTCTTTCTTGTGCCTTCACATCGTTTCCTGTGACTTAAACTCATATCTCTAGAGTTGCAGGCAAAAGCCTTGACCCGCAGAATACAGATCCCTGGCCTTACCCCTTTGATACAATACCACGTTCGTGCCATAGGAAGAGCTAATGTGAGTGTAGGTAGATAGATATTAAGAGCAAACCAGCTAGTGCTCTCAAACTATTTTGTGTTCACTGCAGGCTGGTTAGTTTTAACTGCCAACTTGACACAACCTAAGATCAGTATAAAAAAAGAACGACGCTTTAGAGAGAAAATAAATAAATCAGGTTGCCTGTAGGTACAGAGAAGATTGTCTTGATTATTGGTGGGTGTTAATTATTGTACCCTGGCCATGGGTTCTTTATAGGAGAATAGATTAAAAAAAAAAAAAAACCTAGTGGATACAATCAAACAAAAAGGCAAATAAGAAAGCATGTATATATGTATAATATTTTTCTTTGCTCTTAACTGAAAATGTAAGGTAAATAGCTGCTTGGTCTCTAGCCTTGACTTTCCCTTAGGGAACTGTCAGGCAAATGAATCATTTCTACCCTAAGCTACATTGCATCAGGATATTTACCTTAAGGATTGAAAAGAAGCTAGAGCAAGTCCTTTCTTGGAAAATGAAATTAGTATTTTTCTTTTTCTTTGTCAAACAATACACTTAATATGAACTTCTCATTCTGATCATCTTCATTAAGCATCTTTCAACTTAATTTTAAATTTCAGGTAATAATTTGGTTGGAATTACATTCACCTTAAGAAAACAATTGTTCCATGATTATAGGAACTCATGCTAAAAGGAAATTTATGAAAATCAATAGAGAAAATTCATCCTAAATATATTCTTATCACATTTCTTACATTTCTTTAAACATTAGTAATGGTTTACAAATCAAATACTTACTTGCTTAAATCTTGTAAATTTTGTTATTTCTTATAAACATCACTTACTGTAGTAGATATCACTTCCACTGATAATAATTAAATATATATTACTATGTTTTCTACAGATATCTATTTTAGATATATTAGGTCTATATATTTTAGAAGTGTTATTAAAAATAACACATAGTTACGTTTGTTAAGTTGGCTAAGTAACAGAAATGGAGATTATGATGGTGGAAATCTCTGAACCCTTCAAATTTAAAGCTGGTGTGATAAATACAAAGTGCTACATACAAAGTGGCATATAAACACAAGGAGCAAAGATGTCTTTTATTATTAAAGAAAATAATAATAAATAAATTAAACAAAAAGATGGACTCTGTAAGTTATATTTTTATATTTACATTTATATATTTACATAAACATATGATTGTGTATATGAATATAACAGTAAAATAAAAAGATACTATTGCTTTGAGAGAGAGCATGAAACCTAGGAAGAGAGGAAGGGAGGAGGCCGGCAAGACCTGTGAAACAATATTGATCAGCATGTCGCCATAATCCTAAGGATACATAAGTAACACAACACAAATGCACTGTTAGGAACAAACAGCTCTGCAATTGGACCAAAGACCCTCTCATCAAGAGGGAAATAATGCCTAATAGAGGAAACAGGGCTAACAACCCAGGGATAATGACATCATTGGTATAGAAGGGCACATGCAATGGCCACTTTACTAAAACAGATAATCTATTTGTCCTTAAGGCACAAATAAGTGTTGCTGTCACCACTCGTCTTGCAAATTTCTCTTTGCAGCAGGTGGAAACCATTACAGAATATTGCACCCAACCAAAATGCAGACTTGTGGAGAGCAGTTCCAATGGCTGTACTTACCTAAAAATCCCTTAACCAAAAGGCTCAGGAAAAACGCAAAGGAGGAGGTAGAAAGATTGTAACAACCACAGGATGAGGAAATTTACAATGAGACCGTGTATGCTAGGATTGTCAGAAACTACATTCACAAAGTTTCACCAATATATATGCCTAAATATGAGATTAGCAAGATTAATATTGGTGGGGTGAGGGCATCCTCATGGAGACTGGAGGCAGGAAGGATATACAGGATATGGAACAGTCAGAGGGCAGACATAGAGGGGGATAAAATTTGGAGTAATAAACAAAAAGACTAAATAAAATTAAAACAGAAAAAATATTGTAGATGTACTAATATGATAGGAGAAAGCCCATGAGACTTCAACCACAACACAGAACTAAAAAAGGTCAAAAACCGAAATACCCAAGTGAGGACCCCTCAGTCACACTTGGGAAGGAGAAGAAAGCAATCACAAGTGAGGAGGGAGGGAGGGACCAGGGAGAAAAAGTGGACTGGGGTGGGGAGGGAGTGGGGGTAGAGGGGAACCTGATCTGATATTGGGTGAAGGAAAAGGACTGAAGCCCTGATGAATGGAATGGAAACAGAAAGAATGGAAATAGGCAACCTCAGGTGATAGGGTGTTGAGGGAGGGGAGACCCTCCAGGATATACCAGAGATCTGGGAGGTGAGAGACTCTCAGGACTCAAAGACTCTCAGGACTCTTGCTGGAGGGATTGCAAGCTTGTACAACCACTCTGGAAATCAGTCTGGCGGTTCCTCAGAAAATTGGACATAGTACGACCAGAGAATCCAGCAATACCTCTTCTGGGCATATACCCAGAAGATCTTCCAACTGGTAACAAGGACACATGCTCCACTATGTTCCTAGCAGCCTTATTTATAATAGCCAGAAGCTGGAAAGAACCCAGATGTCCCTCAATAGAGGAATGGATACAGAAANTGTGGTACATTTACACAATGGAGTACTACTCAGCTATTAAAAACAATGAATTTATGAAATTCTTGGGCAAATGGATGTATCTGGAGGATATCATCCTTAGTTAGGTAAGCCAATCACAAAAAAAGGCACTAGATATGCACTCACTGATAAGTGGATATTAGTCCAGAAACTTAGAATACCCAAGATACATTTTGCAAAACACAAGAAAACCAAGAAGGAAGACCAACTTGTGGATAATTCATTCCTCCTTAGAATATGGAACAAAATACCCATGAAAGGATATAGATAGAGAGACAAAATTTATAGCTAAGATGAAAGGATGGACTATCCAGAGACTACCCCACTCAGGGATCCATCCCATCATCAGCCACCAAACCCAGATACTATTGCACATGCCAGCAAGATTCTGCTGAAGCGACCCTGATATAGCGGCCTCTTGTGAGGCTATGCCAGTGTCTGGCAAACACAGAAATGGATGCTCACCATCAGCTATTGGATGGAACACAGGGCCCCCAGTGAAGGAGCTAGAGAAAGTACCCAAGGAGCTGAAGGGGTCTGCAACCCTATAGGTGGAACAACAACATGAACTAACCAGTACCCCCTGAGCTCGTGTCTCTAACTGCATATGTATCAGAAGATGGCCTAGTCGACCATCATTGGGAAGTGAGGCCCCTTGGTCTTGCAAACTTTATATGACCCAGCACAGGACAATGCCAGGGCCAAGAAGTGGGAGTGGGTGGGTAGGGGAGCAGGAGCGGGGGGAGGGTATAGGGAACTTTCAGGATAGCATTTGAAATGTAAATAAAGAAAATATCTAATTAAAAAATGGGAAGAAAAAGAAAAGACTCTCAGGACTCAACCTTAGATGAAATGCCCTACAGTGTGGAGAGGGAACTTATATAGCCCACCTCCAGCAGGAAGACAGGACATCAAGTGAGAGATGTGTTGCCATCTCACAGTCACATTTCTGACCCATAATTGTTTCTGTCTGAAAGAACTATGGCAATGGAAATGTAGAGGAGCCTGAGGGAAAGAAAGTTCTGTGACAGAAGTAAAGTACTATCCTACTCAATGGGAGTTCCCAAGGCCTGACACTATTACTGAGGCTATGAAATACTCACAAAATGGTATCTATCATGACTGCCCTCTGAAAGACCCAAGGAGCATCTCAAAGAGTCAGATGCAGATATTTGCACCCAATCAATCAATGGAGAGAAGCAGTTGATCCCTGTTGTTGAATTAGGCAAAAGCTAGAAGAAGCTAAGGAGGAGGGCAACCCTGTAGTCTCAATTAACCTGGACTTCTGAGATTTCTCAGACGCTGGATTACAAACCAGGCAGCATACACCAGATGATCTAAAGCCCCCCAACACACATACAGCAGAGGACTGCAAAGTCTGTGTTCATTCAGAGATAATGTACCTAACCCTTGAGAGACTGGAGGCACCAGGGAGTTTAGAGGTCAGGTGAGGTGGGGGGGTGGGATCTAAGTGGAAACAGAGGGTGGGGAGGAGGTATGAGAGGTGGAATAGTCAGAGGGTGGAGAGTGGAGGGGAAATAATATACGGAGTGTAAAAAAAACTAATTAATTAATTAAGAAACAACAATATGAATTAATCAGTACCCCCCAGAGCTCGTGTCTCTAGCTGCATATATAGCAGAAGATGGCCTAGTAAGCCATTGTTGGGAAGAGATGCCCCTTGGTCTTGCAAACTTTATATGCCCCATACAGGGGAACACCGGGGCCAAGAAGTGGTAGTGAATGGGCAGGGAACAGGGTGGGGGGAGGGTATAGGGGACATTCAGGATAGCATTTGAAATGTAAATGAAGAAAATATCTAATAAAATAAGTGAAAAAAAAACCAAAGAACAAAGAACTACATGCAACTGGTTAAGGTTGAGAGCAGAAGATATAGTTATTCCTAAGGAAGAACACATGAGTTGGTATCCTATACAAATACTTGAAAATTTTATATATATATATATATATATATATATATATATATATAT
>NC_034601.1:75287723-75300223 GCF_900095145.1 Mus pahari
TATATATATATATATATTTATATATATATATATGTGTGTGTGTAGGTGTGTGTGTGTGTGTGTGCATACATGCATGTTATGTTTTAGTAACCAGCTTATGTTTACATATTTAGGAATATATACAGACAAGTATTCACACATATGCATATATACATATACATATGCTGTTAACAATTAAAGAACAAAAAGTGTATGAATTTGAAAATAAATTTAAAAGATAAATAAAAATATGGTATATGTATTCATTATATACTTATAGACTATAATATGTTGTATGATTATATATCTCAACTAAATATTTTATATGCAATATATAATTCATAATTAAATATTGTATATTTTTACATAATTATATAAATACATTCCTGAGCACAGCTTATCTTTAAAAGTTCAATAGAGATGTTAAGCATTTCAATGTGTTAAGTGGCCCACTGCATGAATAATCACAGAACTTTCATTTGGAAATCTTTGAAGCTGTTTCATTTATGCAATTGTATTAGACTGAATCAGTAATACTTAAGAAATTATGAAAAGAGAAATTCTCTGATTATTTCACTCATCTAAAAAAATGAAGAACTAACATCAGTATATCAGCAGGTACATTTCATAGTTTTCTAATGGCAGGGAGATATTAAATGGTAAATAATTACTTAACTCTAGAAATTTCAGTTTGTTTTTAAAGAAATTACAGAATAACTAATATATTTAAATAAAAGTTTTATAACAGAAGAATTTTTAATTTGACTTTAATTTAGAAGGGTAAATTTCTATAGTTGTGTCTTCTTTTTACAAATGATAACACTGTTGGTGAATTATTGAAATATTTGTCTTAAAAATTTATATACAAATATTCTACAAATTTAAATCATATTTCTATTAAAATGCCTGTGATCTGAAATATCCAATGAATTAACAAATTGCTTAAAATAAAATGTACATATGCACATAGTTTTTAGTTTTGCTCATACAATGCTTAATTATGATTTATTACATTACCATTTTTATTGTGTTTGGTGCATTTGTTTTACCTAAAAATGATTTATAGCCTAAGGACTTATATGTTGGTGGTTGGCCATGTACACGGTCTATTCAGATGCTGATTTCTGTACCCTGATCTCTAGTTACAGTCTGGATGTAGGTACTGTCACAAATATTGAAGAATCTCCTGTATTATTATGGTGTAAAGAATGTTCCTCAATTATCTCTGATTGGTTAATGAAAGGCTGAACAGTCAATGACTGGGCAGAGGAGATTAAAAGGCTGGACTGCTTATCTCAGCTAAGGGTTCCAGGGAGAAGAGCAAGGTAAAGGGCACTTGCCCTGAGGCAGATGAGGGTGTAGGAGAAGGGCTTTGAGGTGGGAGGAGGAGAAGGAGGAGGAGGAGGAGGAAGAAAAAAAGAGGTCACCATGAGATTTGGCACAAGGAGTCTCCAAGGGAGATCTGCAAGAGGGAGGATCATTACAGCAGAATGAGCCAAGGAGAGACTAAATCCAAGTAACTATGGACATAGTTAAGATAGCCTAGAGGAGATTCGGCATAGCTGCTCAGTTATTGTGCTTAAAGCTTGTGGAATAAACATGTAAGTCTCTGTCTCAATTATTTAGGAGCTAGCCAGGTTAGAAGAACAATCACCTTTAAATTTCATCCTATACTCAAAATAAATATTTCCTATACTAATGTACAGACTAATGCCTTTCTTAATAATATAGTAAATAAAAATAGGTCTTCTATATTTATCGAGAATAAGGAGTTTAACTTGAAGCAGATATTGAAGACACAGAGACTGTTAAAGGGTGGTGATGGAAGACAATAGATAAAATAAAAGTGGGGAGGTGGAATAAAGGAGAAAGAAAGACTTAAACATGGAACGGCTTAAAAATTGGGGGAAATCAGAAGGTTGGGGTAGGGTTAACCCACAGAAGACTCAACGAAAGTCCATTTCATGGCCCAATTAAAGATGAAATTAAAATAAGGGGCTTGAAAGATGGCTCTTGGGTTAAGAGAACTGGATCATCTTCTGGAAGATCAAGGTGTGATTTCAGCACCTACATAGTACCTCAAAACAATATAATTGGAAGGATAATAAAATGCATTAGAAATAAATGAAAGGAGTAGGTACTGAGGATTAAAGGTCTAACAGAGATGGGATCTGAGAGGGACAAGGCAGAAATGTGTGTGGTGGATGGGGTAGATTCATTAAAGATGTGCTACATAGCCTTAAAAAATGCACTCGATCCTGAGCAGGGTGTGGGGAGGGTATAGGGGGCTTTGGGGATAGCACTGGAAATGTAAATGAAGAAAATATCTAATAAAAAAAATTAAAAATGCACACACTAGTAAAATATTTAAAAAGATAATGTTCAAACAGAGGTACATTGCTTAAGTACTCCAGGAAGTCACAGGTTATTAAAGGATAATTTGACTGTATGGCATAGAATAGTTCCTACAAGTGTTGGTCCATGCCCCTGGAGTTCCACAAAACTGCAGGTTTTCATCATCACACTTGGTTAACCACCTAAATCGTGTGATGACAAGATCTTATCACTGAAGACACAATGATCTTTGTCTGCAGGGCATAATCATTCAAGCTCAGAAAACCTTGGACATTTATTTCATTCTGGTTAGATCTGGAAGGGGAGAAGAAGGCCAAAGAGACAGAAAACTACCAAAGGTTATAAGCAACACTGGATCCCCCAAACTAATGTGCTAAGTGAAATATGCCTAATGGTGAAATGCGGGCACAAATAGTAGGAAGTGGGTAACTACTTTTTAACTGTGTTTGTGGCTTCGTCCACATGAGAGCTGCATATCTTTTACTGTAGTCTCAATCAAAACCCACACATAGGTAAAGGTAAATTTTGTCAAGTTACTGCTGTTCATGTAGAAATGATTGTGGACCATTCACTGGAGCATAAAAATTCTACAGCTGACACACTTTTCAAGAATTATTCTCCCTCTCTACTTCTGGGATTAAATGTACACAGCACCAAGCCCCATATCACACTGTATGGTTTTAAAATCATTATTTGAGAATTGTATACATGTATGCTTACAATGTGTTGAGATTTCATCCAGTCTCCTTTTCCTCCAATTAGTTTCTTGGGGATCCATTTATAATTTTCCCTCTAAGATCCATGCATTTCATTTTTACATTTTTTAATATCCTACTGTGCTGATGGACATTAGGACCACATGATTGTGGAGTCACCTTAGCGCAAAAAAACTCCAAGTGACAGCATCTTCAAAGAAAAACGACTCTCCAACTATGTGATATTTAATATCTATGTGTTGTAGTGAGCAACTTAAAAATATTACACTTACATATTTTCCCAATTATTTTTATTATTGCTGTGATGAGACTATCCCCAGCCCTTCTGTTCCAACAAACTTGAAATATGTGCTGCATTACTTTTGGCTGGGATCATCCCTAACTGTGATACTACACTCAAACCTGTGCTCCTTCTGGACTTGTGACATTATACCATTAGCCAGTTTCCCTATCATCTCCTCCTTGGCTGTCCTCCACAACCTCTGTTGACCTCTGCTCTACTTTCTACTTGTGTGAGATTAGATTTTCCTAGTCTCTGTGTTGAATGGAATCATATAGATATTTCTTTCTGTGCCTGGCTTATATGAGTTAACATGAATTGGAAATGAGGTAACCTTTATCCAGAAAGACAAAACTGTCTTCTTTCTGACATATGTATTATAATACCAAGCTGTTAGATTTCTGTGTGTAAATTAGAATTCCTATACCAAGTAGAAAGTTATATAGGTGTCATGCCAGTGTTAAAAAATCCTGAATGGATGTAAAGATAGTAGAACACATTGGACATGAGAGGAGGCAGAGCAGGGAGCTATAAATAACCTGGAGTAGAGTGTTCACCCAGTATGTATGAAACCCTGGTTTTACTTCCAAGATGATTTAAAAAAAAAATCAATTAAAGAAAAAGTTAATCTTTTTTGGTGGTAAGATTTCTTTTGAGTAAAAACATTTGCTCCATAACCTTGACAACCCAAATTTGATGCCCAGAACTCATGGTAGAAGAGAACTGATCTCTAAATGTGGCCTTCTGTCTTTTAGATCTGTCATACCACTAAATTTCTGATAAGTGTATTATATTCATGCATGTGTACACATATATATACAAAACACTAATAATGATAATTACTTTAAGAAAAATAAGAAAGAATAATGACAATGGTATAATTTGAATGGGGGATGAGACTTGGAGTTAGAAAAAAGGAGTGAGCTAAAACTAAACATGTATAAAGTTATGTAGAAATCTCCCTTCGTGTAAACTAATTTAACCATATAATTAAAAGGATGATTTGGCATCCTCTGTATGAGCAGATAATTCTGGTTCTAGAAACCATATGTGATCAAATAAGAATCTCAGTGTAATTTGTGGGATACATAATATAAGTCAGTCAGGAAGTGTTCAAAGTATGCCAAAACAAAGCAGACTATTCTAATTGTATTTGCTTTCTCAAAGACATGATGACAAGACGCTGTTTTGTAAGACTCCACATACCTTGACTGTAGAACTTAGAGAAATTAAGCTATACAGAAGGTTTGGGGAGAAGAGGCATCAAGAGTCTGATGTAGCTATGGCCCCTGCATTCTACAATACCAACACATTTGGCAATATTTGCCAACTGATGAAATACTGGAATTATTTTACACAAGTGTAAGACTTTGGCTTCAATGTTATACATATTTAGCCTAGCCTATAGTAATTGTTTTTCAGAGTCAAAAACTGAGTAAAGTCAAATAAAAGCTGAAAAGAAAACATAACGTACTCATGTGAGTTTAAAATAATCAAAAGTACTGACTAGACAGTCTTTCAGTGATGATAATAATTGCGTTAAAAGATACTCAGCACAATCATCATGGAATATGTGTTCAAATCATGATGAGACATGTAATCATACAAGTTATAACAGCTACTATTAGATAATCAATCCTTAAAATAAAAATAAGAAACAAAAGAACAAATACTTTTACTTAAATTATTCAATGTATTATGGTTATATTGAACAAAAAAGAACTTTGAAATAATGGGAGAGACAGGTACTCAAACATAGGCACAGACATACACACACACACACACACACACACACACACACACACAAAGAGACACAGACAAACAGACAGATAGACACACAGACACACAGACTGTAAAATTTCAGAATTCACTACAAAAGTAGAATTCTTTTACACTGTTGGTAGCATATGCTTTTTAAACCACTATGGAAAAAAGCATTAGTATTTCTCAAAAGCTAAGTAGAGAGTTGCTTTATCATCTGGAAGCTACACTAATGAGCAAATGCTCAGGGGATTTTTTTAATTGGATATACTTTCATTGAATTTAATAAACTCATAGAAATGAATTATTGGATTGACACAACTTTTAACATTTTTAGACATGAAAATTTTACAAATGTAATGCTGTTACAATATAAATAAATGAGATCTTGTATTATGAGTTTATGAGTCTAGAAAAATAAAGTAAGGAATATTTCTAAATAAACATTAAATTGATTTATATTCACTTCATGTGGGATAAATTTGTATCTGGCTTTGATTTAATTAAGTAGGTTTTTTTTTTTTTTTTCAGATCTCTGTTAGCAACTCTATCCAAGTGTGCTTACATTTGAGCATTTTTAATAGAAAAGATTACTACATGTATAGTCTATTTTCTTGTTTGTTTTGTTGAAGTTGTATACTATATTAGCTCTTAGTATGTGACAAGCTACATATTTTTCATACAAAGTCCTAGGATACTGCTCGGTTCATAATATTCATACTACATGTGATATGGGAGGGAAAATGTCATATCATAAAGTTATCCACTAGAGATTATACATGACCTGTAACTCAATATGTTGATACTAAACACAGTATATTAATATATGAGGCATTGGAAACTACTTATATCTATACAGGTACAGATTATTAAAAGCAGATTATTAAATATTAAATTAGTTTTGCATACTAACAGGAAGAGTTAAGTTCTAAAATCTCATGAACTGTTATCAAATACTAAATAACATCTAATGTAAAATACATTCAATGTATGGTTATTATGTCTATGTAACAGCTAAAAAATAACTCATGAAGAATTCTGGCAACCATCTTCTTGTAATAAATAATTAAGAACTAATTCTAGGAATAAAACTCAAGTCAGAGCCAGGCGTAGTGGCACATGCCTTTAAACCCAGTACTCAGGAGGCAGAGGCAGGCGGATTTCTGAGTTCGAGGCCAGCCTGGTCTACAGAGCAAGTTTCAGGACAGCCAGGGCTATACAGAGAAACCCTGTCTCGAAAAAAAAAAACAAAAACAAAAACAAAGCAAAACAGCACAAAAAAACACAAGTCAGGGGTCTCCAGTGTCTATGGCCTAAGAAAGTGTAGCCAGTCAGGACAGAGTCCAACAGTTTAGTACAGGAATCACACATCAGTAATTCTTTGAGTACTATTTTACCAGATCTGTCTGATTGCAATATCTAGGTCTCCTGATGTTTCCAAATGAAACTCAGGTATAGAAGCTAACAGGTCTGTTATGAAACCAGGTTAGATTCCCCCAGTAGGCTGAAGGCATCGCACCTGTTTTTCTGCTAATGACCCAGTAATGGATGAGCTTCAGTTAAAATCCAACTTTGGAATTTACGTTTTTTTTTTTTTTTTTTTTTTTTGAGCATGTGATGGTCAACATGTTCTTACATCCATTGTTTATATGTGTTTCTTTTTAAAACTTTATGACATTTTATTATTTCTTGAAATTAACGTGTAATCACAAAATTTTCTCCTTTAACTTTTCTTATCCAACTCCTTCCATGACAACCTCCATTGCTCTCAATTAAATCAATAGCCATTTAATCTATTTTATTAATAATTGAGATATGTAGAAATGCTTATTGACATTATTCTGATATGTAACTATATACACACATGTGTGTCCATAAGTGTGTGTGTGTGTGTGTGTGTGTGTGTGTGTGTGTGTGTGTGTGTGTCTGTGTAAAATCTGTTCAGCTTATGTAGTATTACTTGTTTGTATATGATTTCTGGACTGAACACCTGTCTGTGAATAACCAATGTAGTGTTCTTCCCTGGGGAAGACCATTTTCTTTTACTCTTATCATTCTGTGATGGTCTATAGTACTTTGTGTAGGATTAGAATCCACATGAGATTTTCCGACTCATGTCAGTGATTCTGTGGGTCCTGCTCATCTTGGAGGTAAGCAGCTTTTCTTTGTTAGCCTTATACCCATACATAACTGTTCTCAGTGTCTTTATAGAAGGATCTCTCGGATACACTATCAGACGGGTGCTTGTTTCTGATGAGGCAATCCAAGAAAGCCTCTATGTTTTCTCAAGAAAAGTGGAAGGAGGGAGGGACCTGGGAGGGAAAGTGGATGGGGTTGGGAGGGGGGAGAGGGGAACCTGATCTGGTATTGGGTGAGGGAAAAGGACTGAACCCTGAGGACCAGCAGAAAGATTTTAAACAGGCAACCTCAGGAAATAATAGGTTGTCCCCCCCCCCAAAAAAAAATGTACCAGTGACGTGGGAGGAGAGAGACTCTCAGAACTCAAAGGGAGGGACTTTAGATGAAATGCCTGATAGTAGAGAGAGAAAATTTATAGAACCCACCTCCAGCAAGAAAACAGGACATCAAGTGAGGGATGGGGTTACCATCCCACAGTCACAACTCTGACCCACAGTTGTTTCCATCTGAAAGAATTACAAGGATGGAAATGGAGAGGAGCCTGAGGAAAATAGCTGAAGGGGAGGACCCAAGGCCTGGCACTATTACTGAGGCTATGGAGCACTCACAGAGAGGGATCCATCATGACTGCCCTCTGTAAGACCTAACAAACAGCTGAAAGAGGCAGATGCAGACATTTGCACCCAAACAATGGACAGAAGCTGCTGACCTCTGTTGTTGAATTAGGGAAGGCTGAAAGAAATTGAGGAGAAGGGTAACCCAGTAGGAGGACCCACAGTCTCAATTAATGTGAACCCCCGAGATCTCTCAAACACTGGACCACCAAACAGACAACATACACCAGCTGATATGAGGCCCCCAACACACATACAGAAGAGGACTTCTGAGTCTGTGTTCATTCAAAGATGATGTACCTAACCCTCAAGAGACTGGAGGCCCCAGGGAACTTAGAGCTCAGGAGGGGGGGTAGGGCCATCCAGGTGGAGACAGGATGGGAAGGGAAGGAGGCGTGGGATATAGAACAGCTGGAGGGTACATGGGGTGGGATGGAATATGGAGTGTAAAAATTAAATTAAAAATGAAATAAAATTTTAAAAAAGAAAAGGATAATAAGAGCAACTGGTAACACATATGCTTCTTTTGGGGTTTAAACAGCTTCTATTCATTTTTTTATATCACTTTCAGGGTTTTCTCTAAGTCCTTTACTATTTATTCTTCCACATGTACCCATATACATCAAATGTAACATACTTAATTTTCTGACACTTCAGTAGTAATGATACCCTTAATGCAAATAGGACCAACTGTAGTTTGTTTTGAAATGCCTGTCTTTTCCAAAGCAAATTTTGAAACAAAACAAGAACATCTTACAATTTATTGAATGAATATAAAATTTTGTAAAGGTGATCCATACTTTGTAGTTTGTATAAATATTAATTGTACCTGACAATAGATAAGAGTTAGTCACAAATCTTTTCCTTCTATTTCCATTATACATTTGAAAAAGCCAAAATGAGATATTTGACTTTAGAGCAATCCCCTATACCTTGTTAGTGATTGGTGTGAGGTTCAGCAGTAACCCTCCTGGGACCAAAGGCATTTGACTGTGAGGGAAATTCAGATGTTTCACCGACGGTTCTCTCAGTCTGAAGAAGACTATATGAGAGAGCAGGTGTATTATTTTCCTCAGGATGTGCCTACACTTAGTGACATCGATTTATGAAACAATAATAAAAAGCCCTTCATACTACTTCCATTTCAGATACCAGTCTAAGAATGAATCAGCAGAAGAGAAGATAAATGAGAAACAGTATAGGTTCTTAGAGATAATAATATAGCATCTAACTGCAAAAGTAGTCATTCTGGAAGGCTGTTAGCATCTAGAATTTCATTGTATGGCAGCATGTAATTTATGAATTAGTCATTTGAGAAATAATCTATTATATATATGGCCTGATTTTGCTTTTTTTTTCTTTAAACGCCTCAACATGGTAGTCTTGAAGCATTCATATATTCTACTGTCCCTCAAATCATTTCATTCATCATTTTTAGAAAGAAAATTTCTTAATATTTTTCATATTTAGCTACATTTTTTGAAATGAGTTATATATATCTGGAATGGATTTTTTAAGTTTTTTGAGATTATACTATCATATTCCTCACTTCCTTTTCATCCCCCTACCTCCATCCCATATTTGCCTCCTTTCTTATGAGAGTTAGTATACTTTAGAAAAAAATTGCCACATGCCAAGAGTCAAAAAGAATCATAACCCAGAACCTATATCATAAACCTCAGAGTGGGGAATCAGAGGAAAATAAAAAAAATCAATCCATTCTCCCACTAGCAAAAGAAACACACAATTGCAAAAGTATGTAGGAGAGATTTTCTAAGGATGAAGAAGAATTTACAAAATTCACTTCATGTCACATATGTCAAGAATGAAGCTTAGACAACATTAAAACTGAAAAGAAAAGAAGAGAAGAGAAGAGAAGAGAAGAGAAAAGAAAAGAAAAGAAAAGAAAAGAAAAGAAGAAACAGGAATGTTGGTAAATTGAAACACATTACTTAGTTCCAAAAGTGTAGCTTGAAGTAAGCAAGCAAGAAGGAAAGAAGCAAAGGAGAGAAACATTAAGATCACCCCACTGAGAGCTGATGCCCTGAGTAGTATTTCTTGGAATGAACAAAAGGAAAGACTCCCTGGGTGTATGGGCTAATTTTGTGTCAACTTGACACAGCTGGAGTTATCACAGAGAAAGGAGCTTTAGTTGGGGTGATGCCTCCATGAGATCCAGCTGCAGGGCATTTTCTCAATTAGTGACCAAGTGGGGAGGGCCCCTTCTGGGTGGGACCATCTCTGGGCTGGTAGTCTAGGGTTCTATAAGAGAGCAGGCTGAGCAAGCCAGGGGAAGCAAGTCAGTAAAGAGCATCCCTCCATGGCCTCTGCATCAGTTCCTGCTCCCTGATCTGCTTGAGTTCCAGTCCTGACTTCTTCAGTGAACAGCAATGTGGAAGTATAAGCCAAATAAACCCTTTCCTCCCTAACTGCTTCTTGGTCATGATGTTTGTGCAGGAATAAAACCCTGACTAAGACACTGGGCCTTGGGATGTGGGAGAAATAGTAGTGTATTGTCTGTAAGCATAGGTGTCATGTGTGGAGACTGGGGCATTCTCTCATGATACACCATGATTGGCCATGATGATGAACACAGACCAATTTGAGATTCAACTCAGCAGATTCCAACAGATCTTTAGAGACAGGTACATAAATTAGGATATTACTTAAGTCTCCTTCACAAATGCCCTATTATTTTACCTATTAATCTGGAGCCTTGGATATTCTTTTCAAAGACAGAATACCTAGCTCTTCTGAACACTAGCCACATTTACTCTCCCATAGCATTTCCTCTATGGTTTATCCAAAACAGGCTTGTCACTCAGAGTCTAGTCAGTCCTAATAATGATGCTGCTACATTTACTCTGACAAGGGTCCACTTCCTAAGATATATTGCCATCTGTGATGGTGGGTAGTGAAATATGAGACAAGTACTCTTTTATAAGGCCATCACTCCGGTACATGCAAGTCTCATGAAGTAGACTCTTTTAGGTAATTCTACCTAAAAGAATTAGTCAAAATATTTGACTAATTGAATGTTTTCCGATATATTTTGAGTTGTGATTCTTGATTAACAGCTCCTTAATTACAGAAAAGTATTTTGTGTTTTAACATATTTTAATTGAAAAAATTGAATAATACTATATAATTTCTCCCTTCCTGTTCTCTTTTCAGCCCCATCTCAGGTAACCTCCCTCAAGCCTTTCCTGTGATCCTCCTACTCTCGAGTCATAGCTTATTTTTCTCTTATTATTACTGTTTAACACACATGCATACACATATCCACATGTGTGCTCACATGAATATATGCATGAGTGGGCACAAATACATAAATGCAATCTGCTGATTCCATTTTTGTTTGTGGTGTATATGTAATTTCAATGATTTCGCTCTCGATTGGACAACAATCAGTAAGGCAGCCAATCCTTCAATAATGCTAACTCCTTCAGCAACAATTAGTTCCCTGTAGTTCTTTGTCTGTAGGTGAAACCCTGTGAAACTGTCCCCCTTCCTATTAATATGTCCATTGTGATCACTATTGTTCTAGTCTTGTTAATGTAGCTATGTGTAGGAGAAACTGGTAGCTGACTTCTACCCTCTTGCATGATATTCCCCGAGATCCAGAAGAATGAATTGTGGTGTGGTTACATCTTCTAGGTTTGGACTATTCCTGAACTGTTGATCTCTCCTTGTGACCAGCTCTGGTTTTCTGTGATAGTATGTGTACATTTGCTATACAGAGATGATTCTTTCCTGAGATGTCATACTGCATTTTACTGTGCATCTAAGGGTAAGGTTTAGCATGCACTAAGGGACCATGCTGGTCTTGCAAAGCTGTGCTGGTAGGAAAGTTAAGTTTTGGACTCTGAGTGCTCATAGCTAGAATTTTTCAGAAGGCTGACTGTTACTCTCTAGTGACCTTTCAGCCACTTTAGTAGAAGGACAGGTGTGAGTCAGAATTGAGTAAGACTGAAACTTGAAATTTTCTACCTTGAGCTGACTAAAAATGTAAGCAACTGTTTTTTAATGACTTACATTTGATGCATCCCTATAAGGATGGCAGTAATGGTCTCTCATAGGACAGGCTCAGAATTTCATTAGAAAATTGTACTCCTCCAAACACAGATGTCTGACTATTTTTATAGCCTCTTTAAGGCTAAGCAGAGAATGGGTCTTTATGTACAAAACACAGCATGGCTAAGCTTTTGGGTGGGATGGCCCAAGGTTAAAGTATTGCACGTAAAACACCCAAAGGTATTTGTGGTGATAAAGATGGCTGCTTAAAACAGAACGAATATGAAATGAGAAAGCAGTGGATTAAACAGATGGCAAAGAATAGGATATAGGGAGGTGTTAAGAATTCCAAGCTAATTCTGCAAGAAATGATTATATACTGAAGTGAGGGAAGAGACAAAATAAAAGATGCTGTTAAGATTCTAGATTAGTAAATGGAGTGAAAGACAATGTCTTGAACCAAAATATCATTAGATAAAATGTGGTTAAGGGAGCCTGAGGAGTATGTGCTTAGCTCTTGAGTATGTAAAACAGAGCATTTCTTTCTAAATTTGTTAGGATACCTAATGCTTAAACAAATGGTGTGCTCATATTGAAATTGTTAAGGGAACCATAGAATAGTGCCAGAGTGTTTAGAGACAG
>NC_034601.1:75302723-75306109 GCF_900095145.1 Mus pahari
AAGAACCTAAGCAGGAAATGAGCAGATGGGAAAATAAAGTTGAGGCAGAAATGCTACCTACAAGGATAGTCTTAACTAAAATACATTGTATTTATTTCCTGGTAAAAACAAACTAAGGGAGGATTTTGTTTGTTTGTTTGTTTGTTTACCCTTATATGGGATACAGTCCATTATGATTAGGAAAGTATGGCCCCAAAAGCAGGAGTTAGCTGATCACAGAGTGTCTACAGTCAGAACAGAAGAGTCATCAGATTCACAGATTAGCTCCTTTTTCCTTTTGATACAGTCCTGGACTACAGCCATGCAATGCTGAAACTTCCCTTTATGCTGGGACTGCCCATCTAGGAAATCTCTGCTCACAGGTGCATTAAGAAGTTTTTATTCATAGCAGACTTATTTGAAATAGGCAGAAATTGGAAGCAAACCAGGTGTCCCTCACTTGAAGAATGGATACAGAATATGTAGTCTATTTATACAGCGGAATACTATTCAGCGATTAAAAACAAGGACATCATGAATATTTCAGGCAAATAGATGGATCTAGAAAATATTATCCTGAGTAAGGTAGCATGCATGCTATGGGTATGTACTCACTGATAAGTGGATATTAGTCAAAAAGTACAGAATACCCAAATAGTCCCCACAGTCCCTAAGAATTTCTACAAGAAGGAAGGCCTAAGTGAGGATGCTTCAAGCCCACTTAGAAGAGAGAACAAAATCATTATGTGAGGCAGAGGGAGGGAGGGATCTGGGTGGGAGAGGGGTATGGGGATCCCAGAGGATCAGGAGAATGAATGGAAATATAAAGTTGTGGAGATTGGGAGTGGGGAGAACCTCTAGAAAGTTTCAGAGACCTGGAAAATGAGAGGGTTCCAGATTATGATGGGGATGACCTTAGCCGAAATGCCCAACAGTGGTGATATGGAACCTGAAAAGACCACCTCCAGTAGATAGATTGGACTCACAGTGAAGGGATGGGAGCACCAACACAGCTATGAAACTTTTTACCCCAAATTGCTTCTCTCTAAATTAATGCAAAGACAAAAATGGACCAGAGACTGAAGGAATGGGAGACGAGTTACCAGGCCAACTGGGAATCCATCGTATGGAAAAGTACCAATCCCTGACACTATTACTGATGCAATACTGTGCTTGCAGATGGGAGCCTCACATGCTGTCCTCTGAGAGGTTCTACCAGCAGCTGACTGAGACAGATGCAGATACCCACAGCCAAGCATTAGACTGAGACTGGGGACCCCTAATAGAAGAGTTAGGGGAAGGAATAAAGGAGCTGGAAGGGATGGCAGCCCCATAGGAAAGTCAACAGAGTCAACTAACCTGGACCCTTGGACCTTTGGTAGCTTACAGAAACCGAGCTACCAACCAAAAAGCATACACTGGATAGTCTGAAGTCCCTGGCAAAAATGTAGAAGAGGACTGTCTTTTCTGGCCTCAATGGGAGAGGCTATCCCTAATCCTGTAGAGACCTGGTGCCTGAGGGTTGAGGGGTCATCTGGGGGTATATGGGCATTCTCTCAGAAGCAAAGCAGAGGGAGATGTGGGAACAACTTTGCAATAGAGGTTCGGGAGAGGACCAACGTTTGGGATATGAATAAATAAAATAATTAAATAATTAACCGATTTAAAAAAATATGTTTATGTGTTGGGGGCCTCAGATCAGCTCTTGTATGCTGCCTGACCATTGGCCCAGTGTCTGGTAGCTCCTAAGGGGTCTGGGTTAGTTGAGACTACTGGTCTTCCTATGAGTTCACCCTCCTCCTCAGCTTCTTCCAGCCTTTCCCTAATTCAACCACAAGGGTCACTGAAGTTCAACCACTTCAGTCCAATGGTTGGGTGTAAGTGTCCACATCTGTCTCAGTAAGCTGCTTGTTGGGCCTCGCAGAGGGAGGACAGCCTTGTTAGGCTCCTGTCTATAAGCATAACATCGCATCAGTAATAGTGTCTGCCCTTGGAGCCTCTCCTTGAGATGGATCAAAAATTGGACCTGTCATTTGACCATCTTTCCCTCAGTCTCTTCTCCATTTTTATCCCCATGTTTCTTTAAGACAGGAACAATTCTATGTCAGAATTTTTGACTGTGGGATGACAACCTCATCCCTCCACTTGATGCCCGGTATTTCTACTGGAGGTGGATTCTACATGTTCCATTTCTCTACTCTTGGGCACTTCATCTTAGGTCCCTCCCTTTGAGTCCTGAGAGTCTCTCACCTCCCAGGTCTCTGGTACATTCTAGAGGGTCACCCCACCTTCCATCCCTCATTCTGCTGGCTCTCAGAGCCTCTCTCCTGTCTCCCCTGCCCCAAGGCTCATGGTCCCCTTTTCCCTTCCCCCTCTGCTCTTCCACACAGGTCTTTACCTCCCTCTGCCTCATGAAATTATTTTCTTCTCCCTCCCAAGTTGGATTAAAATAATCTCACTTGGGCCTTTCAGCTTGTTAACCTTCTTAAGGTCTGTGGATTGTATCCAGAGGACTGCCTGGACGGCCCTCAGTGGCAGAAGATGTGAATAGCCCTCAAGAGACTTGAGGCCACAGTGAGCAGGGCAGCCTGGCCAGGGAGGACATCCTCTTCGAGGCGGGGGGGGGCAGGAATAGGACAAGGAAGAGTGAAAGGGGAGATGGAGCTAGAGGGAGACAATTGCTTGTTTGGGGCTTGGGGGGACAGTGCCTGTGGAGGCTGGATGCCCCAGCATAGGGGATTGTTAGGGAAGTGAGAAGGGAGTGGATGGGTGGGAGGGGGAGCATTCTTATAAAAGCAGGGTTGAGGGGGGATGGGATTGAGTGTTTTGCAGAGATGAAATGGGGAAGGAGGATAACATTTGAAATGCAAATAAATAAAATAATCAATACAAAGGGGGAAAACAAAAATAAGTTATATGCATAATTATAATCGTATCGATTGATGGTCAACAAATTGATTATCTCATACACTATAAACACTACACTCTGAAGATAGAAACAGTTGTATATAATGCCATTGTAATGCTTTATCAGAAGGTCAAGTTTCTATTAAACATTTCTGAGGAAAATTATTTTTATCAAAACCATGAAGGCTTGAAACATTTTTATTATGCAAAGACTCTCATTCCTTGGCTAAGATCAAAAATTCAGGTGACAGCAGATGCTGGCGAGGATGTGGAGAAAGAGGAACACTCCTCCATTGTTGATGGGACTGCAAGCTTGTAAAACCACTCTGGAAATCAGTCTGGCAGTTCCTCAGAAAATTGGACATAGTACTACCAGAGGATCCAGCAATAACTCTCCTAATAATATATCCAGAAGATGTTCCAACTGGTAATAAGAACACATGCTCCACTATGTTCATAGCAGCCTTATTTATAATAGCCAGAAGCTGGAAAGAACCCAG
>NC_034601.1:75306299-75315474 GCF_900095145.1 Mus pahari
CAGTGGTCCATCCCATAATCAGCCACCAAACGCAGACACTATTGCATATGCCAGCAAGATTTTGCTGAAAGGCCCCTGATATAGCTGTCTCTTGTGAGGCTATGCCAGTGCCTGGCAAACACACAAGTGGATGCTCACAGTCAGCTATTGGATGGAACACAGGGCCCCCAATGGAAGAGCTAGAAAAAGTATCCAAGGAGCTGAAGGGGGCTGCAACCCTATAGGTGGAACAACAATATGAACTAACCAGCACCCCCAGCGCTCGTTTCTCTATCTGCATATGTAGCAGAAGATGGCCTAGTCAGCCATCATTGGGAAGAGAGTCCCCTTGGTCTGGCAAACTTTATATGCCCCAGTACAGGGGGAACACCAGGGCCAAGAAGGGGGAGTGGGTGGGTAGGTGAGCAGGGGGATAAGGGTATAGGGGACTTTGGGGATAGCATTTAAAATGTAAATGAAGTAAATACCTAATAAAAATTGGGATAAAAAAGAATCTCATCCTTATTTATAGGAGAGTAATTGTTCTTGTGTTAATTTTAGGTCTAAACTTAAGACCATCATAATAAAAAATTGAATACATCAAATCATTTCTCATATATGTCATAAGTAAATATTCTCTAAGCTTTACAATTGTTTTCCAAGGAATTTCTTGTTAGAATTGCATTACAAATGAAATTTTAAACCAAAGGTCCACCCATATCCAAAAATGCTTTAAAAGAGGCAATAAATAATTTTCAGGGTATAAATTTATATGTGGGAAGATAAGTTATGATTTTAAAAGTACAAGTTACAATGTAAAACATACCACTTCCATTTTCCCCAGTATTAAATATAAAATTGATCCTGTACAATTTTATGCCATTCATGGTATATTATACAATCCATGAAATCCCATGGATCTTTATGATTTACAGATAAGAAAAAAGAATGATCCAATCAGCAGCAAAAATAACTGAAATACTAAGATATGAATTCAAGGAAAAACTATAATCATAAAATAATCAATAATTTTCCATATCTCATGAAAATATATTTAACTGCAAACAAAAACATTTAGAAGTTACAATACTGGCTAACTATTCAGTATGAGGAATATCATGACAATTTTTGAGGGAGATTTACAACTACTAGTTTACTAATCCAACATATTCCATAACACAGTCTACAAACTTTTTGTCCTATTGTATAGAGATAACTGAAGGATTTATCCTTCTTTAAAAATTTTTTTCTCTTTGCAACAGGTGGAAACTGTTACAGAAACTACAACCAAAAACAAAAAACAAAAGCAAAAACAAAAACAAAACTCTGAACTGTAGAGCCACATTCCAACGGCTACATCTAAAAAGAAACCCTCCCACGCCTACCACTCTGGGAACATTACTTGCCCAAGTCCCCCCAAAGACTAGACAAGCCAGATGATTAAGGAGATTGCTGTGAAGTTGTGTCTAGTGTTACTAGCAAAACCGATCACATAAAGTGTCATCAAAATGACTGCACAAATGTGAGCTGAACCAGGCTGATGCCAGGGAACATTCCAGACTGGACTGAGGGAAGCCTGTGGGGCCTAAAGGATGATAGGCAACTGAGTAAAACTAGGGGTAGTAAAAACGGCCATCCTACCAAAGGCAGTCTATAGATGCAAGTAATCCACATCAAAATCCCAACACAATTCTTCAAAGACATGGAAAGGGCAATTCTCAAATTCAACTGGAAAGGCAAAAGACCCAGGATAGCGAAAACAATTCTCAACAATAAAAGTACAGCTGGGGGAATCATCATCCCGGACCTCAAGCTTTACTACATAGCAATAGTGTTTAAAAACTGCATGGTATTGGGATAGAGACAGATATGTTGATCAATGAAATAGAATGGAAGACCCCAAAATAAGACCACACACTTATAGTCACTTGATCTTTGACTAAGATGCCAAAAATAAACAATGGAAAAAAGAAAGCATCTTCAATAAATGGTGCTGTTCTAACTAGCTGTCTGTATGTAGAAGAATGAAAATAGACCCATATTTGTCACCTTACACAAAGCTCAAGTCCAAGTGGATCAGGAACCTCAACACAAAACCAGATACACTGAATCTAATAGAAGAGAAAGTGGGAAAGAGCCTTGAACTCATTGGCACTGTGGGAAGCAGGTGTGGCCAAGCCCTGTGATCCCTGTTTACCAAGAACAAGAGCCTGTGCACTTGTAAGATCCTGTGCTGTCCGCCTGATGAGTCACTGGCCTATCACCATGCGCCCTGCCTGCATGCATGGCTCATGTTCAGAGCATGCTGAACGCTGATTGGATCCAGGAGAGGGGGGATGGAAAAGAGGCAGAGGACTGATGAAAAACAAAAACAGGATGAGCTGGAGATAAAGGCAAAAGTTGTTGGAGAAACCTTCCTTGGAGTTCCTGTCACTCCCCCCCACCCCCCCCCCCTCTCTGCTGGTCGGAGTGTGGGGTTGCGGCAGGCACAAGGGGAAATTTCTTAAACAGAACTCCAATGGCTCATCATCTAATATCAACAATTGATAAATGGGACCTCATGAAACTGGAAAGTTTCTGTAAGGCAAAGGACATATCAATAAGACAAATCCCCACCTACAGGATTGAGAAAAAAATCTTCACTAATCCCACACCCGATAGAGGGCTAATATCCAAAAATATATAAAGTACTCAAGAACTTAATGACCAAAAGGCCAAAAAACCCAATAAAAAAAATGGGGTATAGAATTAAACAGAATTCACAACTGAGGAATCTTGAATGGCTAAGAAGCACCTAAAGAAATGTTCAAAGTCCTTAGTGATCAAAGAAATGTAAATCAAAATTACGCTGAGTTTACACCTCACACCAATCAGAATGGCTAAGATCAAAACACATGTCGGAGAGGATGTGGAGAAAGAGGAATGCTTCTCCATTGCTGGTAGGATTGCAAACTGGTACAACCACTCGGGAAATCAATCTGGAGGTTCCCCAGAAAATTGGAAATGGATCTACCTGAAGACCCAGTAATACCACTCTTGGGAATATACCCAAAATGTGCCCCACCATGCTACAGGGCCATGTGTTCCACTATGTTCATAGCAGTCTTATTTGTGATCACCAGAAGCTGGAAACAACCTAGATGTCCTACAACAGAAGAATGAATACAGAAAATATGGCTCTTTTACATAATGGAATACTACTCAGCTATTAAGAACTAGGACATCCTGACTTTTGCAGGCAAAGGGATGGAACTAGAAAATATCATCCTGAGTGAGGTAACAGACCAAAAAGGACATGAATGGTATGTACTCACTAATAAGTGGGTATTAGCCAAAAAAATAATAAGAATACAGAATACCCAATTATCAGTCCACAGAAATCAAAAACCTCAAGAAGATGATGTGTCCAAGTAAGGATGCCTCAATCCTAAGTGGGAGAGAGAAGAAAGCAATCACAAGTGGGGAGGGAGGGAGGGACCTAGGAGGGGAAGTGGAAGAAGGGGGGTAGGGGTGTGGAGGGGGGAACCTGCTCTGACATTGGGTGAGGGAAAAGGACTGAAGTGCTGAGGGCCAACAGAAAGAATATAAACAGGCAACCTCAGGAAATAGGAGGTTAGGAGGACCCCCAGAATGCACCAGAGACCTGGGAGATGAGAGCTTCCCAGGACTCAAAGGGAGGAACCTTAGATGAAATGCTGGGCAGTAGGGAGAGGGAAGTATAGAGCCCACCTCCAGTAGGAAGACAGGACATCAAGTGAAGGATGGGGTTGCCATGACACAGTCACACCTCTGACCCATAATTGTTCCTGTCTGAAAGAATTACAGGGATGGAAATGGAGAGGAGCCTGAGGAAAAGAAGGTCCAGTGACAGGCCCAAATCCAGTGGGATTCAGTTCAAGGGAAGGTTCCAAGGCCTGATACTATTATTAAGGCTATGGAACACACATAAAAAGAGACCTAGCATGACTGCCCTCTGAAAGACCCAACAAGCAGCTGAAAGAGTCAGATGCAGATATTTGCCTCCATCTAATGGACAGAAGCAGCTGACCCCTGTGGTTGAATTAGGGAAAGGCTGAAAGAAGCTGAGGAGGAGGGCAATCCTGTAGGAGGACCAGAAGTCTTAATTAACCTGGACCCAGAAATCTCTCAAACACTGGACCACCAAACAAACAGCATACACTTAGTTGATATGAAGCCCCCCACACACACACATATACAGTAGAGGGCTTCAGGGTCTGTGTTCATTCAGAGATGATGCACCTAACCCTCAAAAGACTGGAGGCCCCAGGGAGTTTAGAGGTAAGTCAGGTGTTATTGGAGGTGGGGGCAGCCACCTAGAGATGCGGTAGGGTGGGGAGGAGGTGTGGGATGTGGAGCACAGGGAAGGTGGATGTTGGGACAGGGAATGGAATATGGAGTGTAAAAAAATAATTAAAAATAAAATAAAAAAATAAAAGTTAAAAAAAGTGACTTTTCCCAGGAAAAAGCACACTGACTGGTTTTCCACTGCCAAGTGGTAAGCGTGAGAACGCATGTGCAGGTAGCATTTTACAGACTGAACAGATTATATTAAGAAATATATAAATGTAGAAATAGATGTAAAGATAGGAATATTCATTTGCATTATGTGTTTGTAGTAACTATTAGTATGGAAAAAAGAGGCAAAGAATTTTAAAGAGATTGGGAGAGGCATGTGAGTGGGTTTTGAGGGAGGAAAGAGAAGAGAAATATTGTAATTAAATATTGTAAAAAAAATTACAATGCCTTTTGATACAAAAGTAAGATGAGACTAATACTATTGGATTCTCATTTAACCAAGTGTTTTATTATCAACTTCTTCAAGCCTTTGAGCCTTAGATGTACTGATAGCTTTTGTTTTGTTTCATGACATTTGTCTATATAATAAATATTTGTACAGAGTACATGACATTCATGCAGAAAAACTGACATAAAATGAAAAGAAGGAAGACGTTGTGTAGTGACCACACACAATGATGCTGCTCACACAGGTGGTGCCCATTAATGTTAAGATGTTTTAGAGAAGCTTAATGGAAAAGGCTAACAGCAGACTAACTCCAAGGTACATATGTAAATAAACACATAGATGAATGCAGGTTTACTTCTCCTTTTTCTTTATTTTTTATTGGATATTTCCTTTATTTACATTTCAATTGTTATCCCCTTTCCATGTCTCCCCTCTGGAAACCCCTATCCCCTTCCCCTACCCCCTGCCTCTATGAGGGTGTTCCTCCTCCCATCCACCCACTCCATCCTCCCACCCTGGCATTCCCCTACTCTGGGGCATCAAACACCCTCAGTCCCAAGGGCTTCTCCTCCCACTGATGTCCAACAACGCCATCCTCTGCCACCTATGTGGCTGGAGTCATGAGTGCCTCCGTGTGTAGTATTTGATTGGTGGTCTAGTCTCCAGGAGCTCTGGGGGTCTGGCCAGTTGACACTGTTGCTCCCTCCTTGGAGCCGCTAATTTCCTCAGTTCCCTCAGTCCCTTCTCCAACTCCTCCATTGGGGACCCTGTGCTCAGTCCAATAGTTGGCTGTGACCATCCTCCTCTGTATTTGTCAGGCACTTGCAGAGCCTTTCAGGAGACAACCTTATCAGGATCCTGTCAGCCATCACTTCCTGGCATCAGCAATAGCATCCAGGTTTGACGATTGTATATGGGATGGATCCCCAGAGCACACATATCTATGTAAGGTTAAGACACATAATTTAGCAAAACTTCTCATAGCAATGCAATGCCTTAGACTCTAGCTGCAGAAGACAGATAGCAGAGGATACATGGTCATTCTGTCTGCATTTGCACACATAGGTGGAGATCAATTACAGTGTCAATTAGTGATTTCATTCTCACCGCAGACATTAAAGAAAAGATAAAACAGGTTCAGAATCTGTGTCTTGATGTTCAAAACAGAAGAAAGTATCAGAGGAAAGGTGGTGCAGTGGTACACAGTGTTGCATCTTTTCTGATTAGCCACACAAACAACCTGAAGAGATTCTTTTCTAATTGTTCCTGCACTTGGATTTCTTTAACCATTCTTCTGTAAATGACATAAGCCTAACATAGAGGAGAAAACTGGTGATGAATGTTTCCTATATTTTTAGTACTCCAAAAGTGGTACTATTAAAGGATATCTGTTTTGAACTTAATTATAAAGATTAGTTTAAAAAAAAAAACTATTTTTTTTTTTTTTTTTGAGACAGGGTTTCTCTGTGTAGCTCTGGCTGTCCTGGAACTCACTCTGTAGACCATACTGGCCTCCACTACAGAAATCCACCTGCCTCTGCCTCCCAAATACTGGGATTAAAGATGTGTGCCACCACTGCCTGGGTCAGACTGTTTTATTGTTTTTGTTTTTTATGTTCGTTTGTTTTTTCTTTAAATCATGTTCTGCTGGGCACAAGATATTTGAAATTATTTTTTTAATGATCTAGTTTGCACAGCTACTAGTAAGTTCAACTTTATTTCCCTTGATGCCTATAAGTTTTAGAATGTAAGATATTGATGTGTCAGAATCTGAAAACTAAGTTTTCACCATCAGAAGACCCTTGGAAAGAGGAAAGAATTCTCAACTGACGAATACCAAATGGTCAAGAAGCACCTAAATAAATGTTCAACATTCTTAGTTATTAGGGAAATGCAAATTAAAACAACCCTGAGGTTCCACCTCACACCAGTCAGAATGTCTAAGTTCAAAATCTCAGGTGACAGCAGATTCTGGCAAGAATATACAGAAAGAGGAACACTCCTCCATTGCTGGTGGGATTGCAAGCTGGCACAACCACTCTAGAAATCAGTCTGGCAGTTCCTCAGAAAATTGGACATAGTACTATCTGAGGAAAAACCTATACCACTCCTGGGCATATAACCAAAAGATTCTCTAACATATAACAAGGACACATGCCCCACTATGTAAATAGCAGCCTTATTTATAATAGCCATAAGCTGGAAAGAAAGCAGATGTCCGTCAACAGAGGAATGGATACAGAAAATGTGTTACATTTACACAATGGAGTACTACTTAGCTATTATAAACAATGAATTCATTACATACTTAGGCAAGTGGATGGAACTACAAAATATCATCCTGAGTGAGGTAACCCAATCACAAAAGAAAACACATGGCATACCCTCACTGATAAGTAGATATAAGCCCAGAAGCTAGGAATACCTAAGATACAATTCACAGACCTCATAAAGCTCAAGAAGAAGGAAGACCAAAGTGTGAATGCTTCAGTCCTTCATAGAAGGGGAGGAAATACGGAGATAAAGTGGGGAGGCGAGACTGAAGGAAAGGCCGTTCAGAAACTGTCTCACCTGGCGATTCATCCCATATACAGACACCAAACTCAGATACTATTGTGAATGCCAAAAGTGCTTGCTGACATCACCCTGATATAGCTGTCTCCTGAGAGGCTCTGCCATAGCCTGACAAATACAGAGGCAGATGCAACCAATCATTGGACTGAGCACAAGGTCACCAATGGAGGAGTTAGAGAAAGGACCAAAGGAGCTGAATGGGTTTGCAACCCATAGGAAGAACAAGAATATCAACCAATGAGAAACCCTGCCCAGAGTTCTCATGGACTAAACCACTAACCAAAGAGTAGACATGGATGGTCCTAGGGCTCCAGTCACATATGTGGCAGAGGATGGCCTTGTTAGGTATCAACAGGAGGAGAGGCCCTTGGTCCTGTCAAATCTGGATGCCCAGTGTATTGATATGCCATGGAGGGGAGGCAGGAGTGGGTAGGCAGGTGGGTGAGCACCCTTATAGAAGCAGGGGAAGCGAGCATGGGATAGGGGGTTTCTGGAGGGGAAATCGGGAGAGAGGATAACATTGAAATGTAAATAAATAAAATAGCCAATAAAAAGAAATGTATAAGTAATGGTAAAATAAATTTATTAATTTTAAAACTCTCAAGCCATTACTCAATATAAACTTGGTTCAAGTAAGACAGAGCAACCATTCTCTCTCTCTCTCTCTCTCTCTCTCTCTCTCTCTCTCTCTCTCTCTCTCTGAGTTTTGTTTGTTTGTTTGTCTGTTTGCTCCCCCTGCCCCATGATTCTTGATTTCTGTATGTAGTTCTGGCTATCCAGGAGCTAGCTCTGTAAACCAGGGAAGCCTCAAATT
Source organism: Mus pahari (assembly GCF_900095145.1). Classification (NCBI taxonomy): domain Eukaryota; kingdom Metazoa; phylum Chordata; class Mammalia; order Rodentia; family Muridae; genus Mus; species Mus pahari. The sequence goes on from NC_034601.1 coordinate 75,314,432, forward strand.
CAAAGATCTGCTACCCATACTCCCAAGTACTGGGATTCAAGACCAAGGGCCTCTCCTCACGTTGATGCCTAACAAGGCCATCCTCTACTAAATTATAGGTGCTACCATGCCCAGCTCAGAGTTTTCCAAAACAAAATCCTGACAGGAATTACCTCAGACTAAAAGAAAAAAATTAATTTTATTAAATTTAAACATAATTCTTCAGATCTTGTGGGAGCATTTATAATAATTATGAATTATAAAATAGTAAGCAAAGTTGTTCTACTGTGGAATTTATGTTTCAACATGCCACAATGTTTTTTTTTAATACTGTAGCCTGACTTTAGTAAATAGCATTGCCTTGTTCTTAAAACTTTATTTCTAACTGTACAATGAATTACAGAAAACATTAATGTTAATTTTGTACATAGATATTTATGTCTTCTAAAGCAAAGTGGATCAGAATCTACATCTTAAAAATGTTTCAACTAACCTGGACACCCGAGCTCTCTTAGCACTAGTCACCAAGCAGGCAGCATACACCAGCTGGCATGAGGCCCCTGACACATAGACACAGAGGACTGCTGGGTCTGGCCTTGGTAAGAGAAGATACATGTAACCCTCAAGAGACTTGAGGCCCTAGGAGGTATGGAGATGTGATGGGGGAGGGGGAACATCTTTTTGGAGATTAAGGAGGAGAAATGGAATGAAGAACTGTCAGAGGGCAAACCAGGATGGGGATAGTGACTGGACTGTAAAAACAAAGGTAATTAAAAAAAATGTTTTTACAAAAATGCAAAAAACATGCACACACACACACACATTCACACACACACACACACACACACACACACACATACATACAAAGTTGTGAATTAGATTATATCAAGAATTCGCCACCAATGTCTAACTAGTGGTTTTGAATGGAACTAAACCTCACAGAGCATAGATTACATAAGCTTGAAGGGCAGATGGATATGAAAGACAGATAAGCCTTCCCTCTCTTCAAACAGAGGATGGTGTTTGTGTGTGTGTGTGTGTGTGTGTGTGTGTGTGTGTGTGTG
>NC_034601.1:75315549-75325972 GCF_900095145.1 Mus pahari
GTTTGCATGTGTGTGTGTCTGTGTGTGCATGCATGTGTGCATTTGCATGTGTGTGTGTGGTCTGTGTGTGCATGCATGTGTGCGTTTGCATGTGTGTGTGTGTGTGTGTGTGTGTGTGCTGCATTTTAAGAGCAAATTATAAAACACATCCTGCTTTTTCATGTGTACTTTTTCCATCATTAGGTAAATCATTTCTCTTCTTTTTGCAGCCTATAATTAGCTTAGGGGTATTTCCTCTAATTTCAAATAACTTGTTACACAAGACAAGAATTTTGCATTGAATAGTTTATACTATTTGCTGTTTAAACTTTAAAACTACAGATGCTGTCTTACTGAATGGCAAGCTTGGGGCTCAGAAATGTCATTTAGCTTCAAAAGTTAAGTGTCACAAGATGACGGCACTTGAGTGCTTGTGGTACCACCACATATTACTACATGTTTGCTAATAAGAATCTCACTCAGGACTAAGAAAAAAAAAAGTACATATTGAGATTCAGCTGTCTCACCATGTGTGCCTCTGTAAAGCAGAAAGTCATGTTAGTGACTGGTACCCTCTGCATGATGAGCTAAGTGCATGCAGAATATTTATAGATACCAAAGCTGTGACAAGGTTAATAACTCAAATACTGTAGAAACACCCCGTATTCTGCAAGGATTCCAGGGATTGATAAGCAAAACTGAATTTGGTACAGATCAATATTGTACTTTAGTATTTAGTATTAAATTATTATTTTAAAAGTAGCAAACTGACATTTTAACTCTAAATGTCCAGGAATACTTGGTTAAAGGAGATGATCAATGCCCATTACCGAGTCAAAGGTCCCAGAGTAATCCATCCCTTGCATGTCTTACAGCATCCTGAAGAAAGGCAATATAAAGTGTCAGTGATATATGTCATGTGCATTTTTAATCTTCTTTATAAATAGAAGGGTAAGCTCTTTAAGTAGTTTTTTAAAGAGTATATTAGGAAATTCAGTTTCATTAGGAAGAAATGTCTAGTGAATGCACGGAGGCAGAAATAACAGGTTGAACATAGTGCTGTTGGCATTCTAAACTTCCACATCGGCTTTTTCTGTACAGATACAAGGAGTTCCAAGGCCGGAGGGAGAGAGGCAGACTGATGGTAACATTTTTCCTGACAAGAATAGTGCATTTGTGAGGAGATGACCAAGAGGGTTCGTTTCTACTTCTTGTGCTTCCCAGTCAGAAAATATAAAGAACCAGATGACCACCCGTAAGCCAAGAAACCTACTGTTGTCAGAAACTACATACATCTGCCAACACTTGATCCTTGGACTTCCCTCCCTCCAGCCTTGAAAGAAATAAATGTTCATTGCTTAAGCCACCCAGTCCATGATAATTTGTTACAGCAACCTGAACTGATGAACTGACTGAGACACATTGTAATGCAATGAAATGAAATCGATGAAGAAGAGTTATGTGTTTTCCTGGTCAGATTAAAAAACAGTGTCCAAAGAGCACTGAAACAAAAAGAACAGTGTCTAAGTAGTTACCTCTTAGAGGAGAGGGGAATTCAGTGTTTTGTTGTTACTGTTGTTGATTTTCTTTTGCTTTTGACTTCTCTAACTACTCCCATACAGCATCTATTGAAACATTTGCCAATAACATACAAAGCACACTTACTCATAATTCAAATCTACCAATGGAAGCAAAAAATTAAAAACTAAAGAAAAGCCAAAACTAAATTGTTAGTTATAGCAAGAGTTAATATGAATGACTTTGAAATAACTAGGATTTCAAATATATATATATATATGGGTTTGAGAAGGCTTTATACATGGGGATTATTTAAATATATTGCTAAAAGCAAACTGTAATGATCTAAATAACCTATTGTTTTCTCGTTATTCCACTGAGCTGCTCACATATTGTGCTAGTCCCCATTAGGGAGACAAATGGTATAAAAGCATGCCTAAGATGTTGTTTTCTATTACCTGTCACTGCAAGACAGATCAAGTGTTAATCACTGCCCAATAAGAAGTGAAGTGTACAAATGCTGCAGGATGCCTAGAGAGACACATTTAGGCAGTGTATGCAAGAATGCACTTAGGGTATAGGAGTATTGTGGGTAATTGTGCAACAACCATGATAAAAAGGCCTGTGTATAGCTACCGTTACTCTCCTCTAGGACAAAGTGAAAGTTTTTTTTAAATGCAGAGGTGAATCTTCCAGAAGACGCCTTAAGATAGAATATATGAATCTTATTCTAATGGTACACATAGTCCTTGGAGGGAGAATCAGAAAACTGTTTCCACTCTGCACTGACCCTCCTAGCCACTGACAAATATGCCTGTAATCTGAAGGACTGAGAATGGTTTTCTGATTTCCAGTGGAAACATCTGACTAACAAAGTGAGTAGTTATGCTCCTTTTACTATTTTAACATTTATTGGAAGAAAGGAAAGAAAGAATGATGATCAAGCAACAGAGCAGCATGTTGCCAAAGGTGAAAATTTGTTATTAAATATATATTTGTCCTTATTTGAGGTATCCAATTAAATTTTTACCCAAATTGTTTATTTGTATAGAGAAAGAACTTTTTCATATGTTGAATATTTCAAAAGCATCTTTTCTGCAGATATTCATTTACTAGGTTCAGCTGATATTATTGTGAGATGATAAGAGGAAGGGATGTTGTGTTCATGTATTAACAGTAAGCAAATATAACAATATTTCTTCTACCCCAAGAAGGAAATCCAATGTCATTCATTTAATTCTGAGGAATTTCTTATTATTTTGTTTGGTTAATCCCCTATACAGATAATATGATAGAAACAGAGCCCTAGTAAACTGCCAAATTTCAGCTCTTAAAAATATTGAAATATTGTTCGCAGTAATAAGTCATCATAAGTTCATATTTGTGAAGAACTTAGAAAATAATTCAATTAATATGTATCATTGCCACCGGCCATCCATCTGTTTCTTTCTAGACTTTAACTTTTATGATCACAGAAAATCATGGGGTTCCTGTATGCAATTTGTTACTGTTATAAAAATCAGATGATAAAACTTGCTTATTATTTCAAAATGTCAGGAGAAATAACTTATTGTTGCAATTTTTCTGAGGACCTTAGCATTTCAGGCTTCAAACATTTACTAATATAACCTAAAATATTTTTCTTTCATATGTAAACACAATCAAGTTTTTTTAGACTTTCTAGCAGGACAGATGTGGAAAGAAACTGCCTGTCACCATCACATTATTTACCATGAGAAATGAGAGCCACAGAGACCATGGCACACAACAGCTATGCATAAAACCATCAACCTGATTCGGCCTTTCTGAATCTGTAAATGGGTCTTTTGTATCAACCAAGTGATTTGTTGATTTATAATTTGTGATTTATAATGAGTATAAACCTATTAGGAGTTGAGAGCAAAAAAAGAATGATGTTAATAGTCACAATGTCACATTGTTTTGATATCATCAGTTTTTAAATGTTACTTTGCATTATATGTGTAATTTATACATTCTATTCTCTGTTTTATCTTATGTGATTTCAAGTACAAACATTTAAACTATCACTCCACTAAGATATTTTAAAACATTCACTTGAAAAACCACCCTCACTATAACAAATATAATTTACCATCTATTCCTTCTGGCTGTCAAGTATGCTCTTAGCCCGTAATAATTTTCTGTGTTAATATTAGTCACAGTAAATAAAATTAACACTGTAACAGTAAATACTTCTAAAAATAAGTACTTCACTGACCCTCTCTTTATGATCTCTTGATCTCCCTTTCAGTATGAAAGATATCTTTGGGAACCGTTCATAAAATCTAACAGACAAGTGAAAACCAAAACAGACAACATACTCAGAATGAAAACTTAAGCGCTCAGGTTGACCAATGCGAGAGGGCGAATATTAAGCGCGGTTGAACTGAACTAGTACTTGTGGTAAATGTAGATTAAGTAAGAAAAAGGTAACAGCGAATAGAATTGTCAAGACACAGTCTATGGAGCATATTAATTCAAGAGAGGATATACTTAAACTATTTAAGATTGTATGCTGTCAAAAGTTGTATTGGGGCTTTGTTTTGCATGTTATGATGGTAAATACTAATAAAATAAATTCCCATAATACATATTTGGTATAAACTGTAGTTTATTTCTACTAATGATGTACGTTACTAAAATTAAGTACTTCTTTTAATGAGGCCAAAATAAACTACGTACTTAGTATAAAGTAAAGCTTTGGGGCAGACACAATTCAGTAAGGTTAAATGATGTAACAATAATATCAAGTTTTCAACATCACTGCAAGAAGTCATTTGATTTTACGTATGACGTTTATATTTTGTTCTTTGTAGTGGGGACCTGTAACCTAATAAGGATTTCTAAAACGTAGACATCCATAGTAAAATGACACTGAAAAATCTGTCGGAAGGCATACAAAATACTTCCCTATAAATATTTTTTTTTTAAAAGTAAAATGATGTACAAAAATAAATGATGCATAAAAAAAGAGAAAACAAAACCAAAATAGTTTATGACCCTAATGCTGAATACACATCTTGCATAATATAGAGAAATCTAACAGGACCTGGGCTAGAAGCTTCATCTATCGTGGATAGCTTTCCTTATCCTGGAAGGTCTGCATGGGCTGCTGGAAAGAAAAGGATGTTAGAGTCTTGCCATGGGTGCTCAATACACATGTGTGAGTGGGCTGTCAAAATTCAGGAGGGAGATAGAGGCGATATTGGGTAGGAATTCTATCCCTCACTGCTCAATTTATTCCCATGTCTAGGTTCAGCAAAGGGTGAACCTTGTCAGTTGTTACTCACTAGTAATCTCATCAGAGGCCAATGACAGGCCCAAGCCAATGGAATAATCTGATTGCATCTCGTGCCTGTGCCAAATTGGAAAAAAAATAGAAAAAGAAAACAAAGCTAAGATGGAAAATGCTATATTTGATAGTAATAGTATGTTTTCAAATTGAAAATGACATTATATGAAGTAATTAATATGGTAAAGAGAAGGTACGACTGAAAAGAAATCAGAATTCCTTTTGGGAACAATACACATTGATTGTATCTCCCTGGAATTGTTTCCTATTGTTTGGGTAAGTCATTGCTTCTGTTGCCCCTTCATTCTTTCTGCATTTTCTTGACTTGATGGCTATTTTATTTATGCAGCTGAGTTATGTAGGAAGTTTCTGTTCTTTTTTTTTTAATTTAATTTTATTTTTAATTTATTTTTTAAACTCCATATTCCATTCCCCACTGCCACATCCACCTTCCATCTGTTCCATATCCCACACCTCCTCCCCACCCCACCCCATCTCCACGTGGATTCTCCCACCCTTCCCACCCCACCTGACCTCTAACTCTCTGGGGCCTCCAGTCTCTTGAGGGATAGTTGCTTCATCTCTGGAAGAACACAGACCTGGAAGTCCTCTGCTGTATGTGTGTCAGAGGCCTCATATCAGCTCGTTTATGCTGTCTGTTTGGTAGTCCGGTGTTTGAGAGATCTCGGGGTCAGGTTAATTGAAACTGCTGATCCTCCTACAGACTCGCCCTTCTCCTCAGCTTCTTTCAGCCTTCCCTAATTCAACAACATGGGACAACAGCTCCTGTCCATTGGTTGGGTGCAAATATCTGGTTCTGACTCTTTCAGCTGCTTGTTGGGTCTTTCAGAGGGCAGTCCTGATGGATCCCTTTTTGTGAGCTCTCCATAGCCTCAGTAATAATGTCAGGCCTAGGAAACTGCCCTTGAGCTGGATCCTACTTTGGACCTGTCTCTGAACCTTCTTTTCCTCAGGCTCCTACCCATTTCTATCCCTGTAATTCTTTCAGACAGGAACAATTATGGTTCAGAGACATGACTTTGGGATGACAATCCCATTCCTCACTTCATGTCCTGTCTTCCTGCTGGAGTTAGGCTCTATAGTTCTCTCTCCCTCCTGTCCAGAATTTCATCTAAGGTTCTTCCCTTTGAGTCCCAGGAGTCTCTGAGTGAATTCTGGAATTTGCCCAAAAAATGCCACACAATGCCACAGGGGCACATGTTCCTCTATGTTCATAGTGGCCTTATTTGTGATAGCCAGAAGCTGGAAACAACTTAGATGTCTCAGGAGAGAAGAATGGGTACATAAAATGGAGTTCATTTACACAATGGAATATTACTCTGCTATTAAGAATGAGAAGTATCTACACCATGTTCTTCCTTCTTGAGTTTCATGTGGTTTGTGAATTGTTATATTGGGTATTCTGAGCTTCTGGGCTTCTGGGCTTATCAGTGGGTGCATATCATGTGTGTTCTTTTGTGATTTGGTTAGCTCACTCAGAATGATATACTCCAGATCTATTCATTTGCCTATGCATTTCATGAAGTCATTGTTTTTAATAGCTGAATAGTACTCCATTGTGTAAATGTACATTTTCTGTATCCATTCCTCTGTTGAAGGACATTTGGGTTCTTTCCAGCTTCTGGCTATTATAAATAAGGCTGCTAAGATGGCCTAATCGGCCATCACTGGGAAGAGAGGCCCCTTGGTCTTGCAAACTTTATATGACCCAGCACAAGGGAAGGCCTGGGCCAAGTAGTGGGAGTGGGTGGGTAGGGGAGCAGGGGCAGGGGTTTATGGGAACTTTCGTGATAGCATTTGAAATGTAAATAAAGAAAATAATAAATAAATAAATAAATAAATAAATAAGGCTGCTATGAACATAGTGGAACATGTATCCTATTACAGCAATGGAGGAGTGTTCCTCTTTCTCCATATCCTCACCAGCATCTGCTGTCACCTGAGATTTTGATCTTAGCCATTCTGACTGGTGCAAGGTGGAATCTCAAGGTTGTTTTGATTTGCATTTCCCTGATGACTAAGGATGTTGAACATTTTTTTAGGTGCTTCTCAGCCATTCAGTATTCCTAAGTTGAGAATTCTTTGTTTAGCTCTGCCCCCCACTTTTTTAACAGGGTAATTTGTTTCTCTGGAGTCTAACTTCTTGAGTTCTTTGTATATATTGGATATTAGCCCTCTACTTGATGTTGGATTGGTGAAGATCTTTTCCTAATCTGTTGGTGACTTTTTTGTCTTCTAGACAGTGTCCTTTGCCTTACAGGAGCTTTGCAATTGTAGCTATTTCTATTCATCTTAGAAGGGGGAACAAAACACCCATGGAAGGGGTTACAGAGACAAAGTGTGGAATAGAGACTGAAGAAATGACCATCTACAGACGGAGTCACCTGGGGATCCATACCATTTACAATTACCAAATCCAGACACTGTTGTGAATGGCATCAAGTGCTTGCTGACAGGAGCCTGATATACCTGTCTCCTGAGAAACTCTGCCAGTGCCTCACATATACAGAGGTGAATGCTAACAGCCATCCATTGAACTGAGCACAGGATCCCCAATGAATGAGCTAGAGAAAGGACCCAAGGAGCTGAAGGGGTTTGTAGCCCCATAGGAGGAACAACAATATGAACTAACCAGTACCCCCTGGAGCTCCCAGGCACTAAACCACCAACCAAAGATCACACATGGTGGAACTCATGGCTCCAGCTGCATATGTAGCAGAGGATGGCCTAGTCAGACATCAATGGGAGGAGAGGCCCTTTGTCCTATGAAGGTTCTATGTCCGAGTGTGGGGGAATGTCAGGGCCAGGAAGTGGGAGTGGGTGGGTTGTTGAGCAGGGAGAAGGGGGAGGGATAGAGGAGAGTGTTTTGGGAGGGGAAACCATGAAAGGGGACAACATTTGAAATGTAAATAAGAAAATATCCACAATAAAAAAGAGGACATCCTGAGCTTTGGAAGCAAATGGATGGAACTAGAAAGTATCATCATGAGTGAGGTAACTCAGACACAAAAGGACATGCATGGAATGTACTCACTAATTAGTGGATATTATCCCCCCACTCCTCAACACGCCCCCCCCAAAAAAAAAACATACAAAATACCCAAGATATAGTCCACAGAACTCAAAACGCTCAACAAGCTGAAGTGCCCAAGTGAGGATGCCTCAGTCCCACTTGGGATAGAGAAGAAAGCAATCACAAGTAGGGAGGGAGGGAGAAACCTGAGAGGGAAAGTTGAAGGGGTGAGGGGTCTGTAAGAAAGAGGGAAACCTGATCTGTTATTGGGTGAGGGAGAAGGGCTGAAGCCCCGAGGGCCAGCAGATAGAATGGAAACAAGCAACCTCAGAAAATAGAAGTTTCTGTTCTTATTGGCATTGTCTTAGATTGGCATCTCTCTGGTTCTGCATTGTTGGCATTATTTTATGCTTGTGTCTCTCTGGTTTTATTATAGCTTGGATATTTCATTCATGTAAAGGTTTTCTAGATGCCTCTCTGCTGACCAGGTTATAAAAATGACCAGTATAGAATATATCTTTAATATTTTCTGCCCAGTAAACAAATTGCTTACAGGATAAGTGCTGACTACTAGTGAAGAGCTGTGTTTGTTTCCTTCAACTCAGAACTCCATTAGCTTAACTCATAAGACTAAGTGGTGAACCAGCTATTCAGTTGTATCCATATGGAAGTTCAACTCTAATTCAAACTTTGTCTATTCTGCTTCAATGACTCTTGACATACCTCTGATCTGCTAGTAATCCATTTGCATTTGATTTTTTCCATATAATAAAGATTTTCCCAAACAATCACACATCATTTTCTTATATTATTTAACTTGGCTGTGTTTATTAAGGTCATTCACTTGTAATCAACACATTATGCAATCCATTGCATCCTATTCTTGCTTACACTAATTTTCTCCAAGGTGCTTATTATTATTGGGTATAGAATTAGACAGAAAGAGAATATTTTCTTTGTGACTTTAATCAATATCTGTTTTGTTTTGTTTTTTTAGTGCACTGAAAACCAAATTGTAAACAATATATGTAACAAGATTGATATCTTTTGTACATGGATAAAATACTATTCCCTATTTAATGATTAGTCAATATATCTCTTCTTACAATAACAGCCAACATAAGCCAATATCAAACTGTACCACAGAAGCATTGTAACCCTATGGGTTCGTTGCCAGGCTAGAATAAATATTGACAGGCTCACTCTTTGGATATAAATTGTAGGCAGTTATAGCTACTGTGAGTTCATGATTACAGTGGCTATGTCATGCTAAAATATAATTCCTTAAGTCTTCGAGCCACCAGCTAATGGTAATATTCTTTATTCTACATCTTCTGCAATGTTCACTAAGTCTTGGGGTAGGTGATATTGATATTCTATTTAGAACTGGGCACCCAACATGCATTTATTCCCTGAAAGTTGTTTTGGGGTACCTGATAGATATAAGTAGGTAGGAAGCTTTTAAAATGCTTCTAAGAACTTTGGTTTTCCTCTATATTTGAAGTAGTCAACAGTGGCAGTCTGGCAGGTAGAAACACAGACAAGTTACCATAACTTTGAGGACCATTTCGATCCTCAGGACTACAGAATTAACAGTTTCTATGATGACATGAAATTATAACCCTCGGCTCTTTGCAGAGGCAGGTATTAAAGCACTCATTCAAGGTCATGAAGATTTGACAGTCCTTTAGAATTCTTCTTTCAACCAGATCATAAATGTGTTCTTTTCTTACTCCTTGTGGCCTACTCTAATATTATATTTCATTTTCTGTTTATTGCTTTCTTCCTATGTTGACCTCTTTGGACCTGTACCAATGTCCCTCGAATTATTAAGTGGACACTGACAAGTGAATATGGGTAAGTATTTCTGTTGGGATAGTATATAGGAGGTATTTATTCCAGAAAGATATTTGCAAATATGAACAATGACAAAAGCTTATATTGCATAGCCACACAACTTTCTGGCATCCCTGTACCATAAGATTAGGATCTCTTCATATGAAATCAACAGGGAATTCCAAGTGCCGTATTTCTCTATATTTTTTCTAGCCAGCAGATACATGCTTGCGCATGTTCATTAGTCTCAACTGGAGACTGTTTCTTTGCCTATCAAGCATACATTGCCAGGGCACTAGACAGGAAAGCCAGATTTTAGGATTCATAGTCAAGTGGTATAGTGGCTCTGCAACACTGCCCGTAAAATCTTTAACTCTCAAACTGTGCAGGTATACTATGGTATTTATAGCATCCTCAGCTTATAGTTACAAGCCTCTGTTGAAGGTCAGTGCTGCTGACCATGCTAGAGTATGTTCAGTTGCTGACCCCACCATCTGGACAGTGCCCTGTTGCCACTGGTGCCCTCCTCCTCTGCTTGTTCTTTCCTTGGGGTCTCAAGTCACTGTGTACTACTGAAAGGAGTCAGAGAATCCTACCTGAGAGTTTTCCTTGGACCTGATGTGGTAGTTCAAGGAAAGATACCACAGGAGAGTAAATCAACTCAACTCACAGAGTGAACCTAAGGATGGATATATATATATATATATATATATATATATATATATATATATATATATATAATA
>NC_034601.1:75326002-75341589 GCF_900095145.1 Mus pahari
ATATAATATTTAATATTATATATAATATATATATATATATATATATATATATATATATATATAATCAGAATAGACAAAGTTTGAATTAGAGTTGAACTTCCATATGAATATATATATACAGAGAGGGGGAAAGGGAGAGGGAGAGGGAGAGGAGAGGGATAGAATTCAGAGAAATTATAGTCATCTGTTTTACTATCTACAGCCATTTATTTTAGACTGGTAACACCTATTAAGACTTGAATTTCAATCAGTTAGTTCCTCAAAACCAATCAGAGTAGTACATCTGTTGGATGTAAACTTCCCCTTCTAACCAGGGTGGAAATGGTTCAGTAAGATTTCTGATTTCCAAAAGTCTAGTAGAAACACCTTTGGAAACATTTACCTGGGCCTCTGCCTTCATGAGCCAAGGCAGTCTGCTGAACTCTTCGGCATCTCTATCTGAAGGTGCTGATGTTGTGCTTAAGATGGCTGCTGATGGGAAAGGCTAAGTTGGATGCTTTACAGATGGAGTCTTCTTCTGCTCAGATCATGTTAAGCAACAAGAGGAAGTTGAGCAACTGCTACTTATGGGGTCAAATTGTTCCATCCAAATACTTTTCTAACTGCTAAAATTAATAATAAAAGAGTGGTTAAAATAAATGTGTAACTACATTTTCATTGAAATCAATCTTGCATATTTCAAAAATGTTTAATACCTGCCCAGTACTCAGACAGGATCTAATTTATCACAAAAATAAAATGCTGGGATATATTTTATTAGATCTATACATTCAGGCTCTAATTAATAGATAGACACAGTAATTAATCTATTCAAATCTAGGTCCAGTGTTTTTCTCTTAACTGCTGCCTATGAATCTACATATAGAACTCTCAGCTACTTCTTTAGTAACATGTCTGCCTATGTGCTGCCCTGCTTCCCACCTTAATAATAATGGATTAAACCTCTGAAACTGTAAGAAGGCCCCCAATTAGATGCTTCCTTTTATACTAGTTGTTGTGGTCTTGGTGTCTTTTCACAGTAGTAGAACATTGACTAACATATTTACTTCATGAAAAGTTTTAAGTGAGTGTATTCTTTCAAATATACAGAACTGAATGGTTATTTAAACTTACATATTAAATGCATTTTATTTTGTTTATAAAAAACAGGTAAGTTATTCTACAATATGAAAATATATGCAAATTGTGGGGTTTGGGATATTTAAATTTTCCTTATGCATAGTATGTTTTCATTGTCATTGTTGTTGTTGTTGATGTTGCTGCTGTTTTTTAACAGGGTTCCACTGTATAACCATTGCTATCCTGAAACTCACTCTGTAGACCAGAATGACTTCTAAATCATGGTAATCCACCTATCTCTGACTTCGCCTCCAGAGTGCTGGGATTAAAGAAGTAAACCACTATACACAGGACAGTGAATTTACTTCCATGGTATACACTGCTAGTAGAATTAGAAATCATTATTTCTAAGATTCAAATCAAATAAGCACACAGGTGTGTGTGTGTGTGTGTGTGTGTGTGTGTGTGTATACATACCTAATAATAATTGAAAAGCTACTTCAAGAAAAATATCTGCATCAAATACTCTATTGGCACCTTTTCCTTTAATATATACTGGAACTCAAAACATTTTTTTGAAGGAATGATCTAACCCACAAAAACAGATTATGGAAGATATTACAAAGGCACACACTAGAAGAAAGTAGCACTTTTTGCATATTTGTAGAATTTGTTGTTTATCAGCCGGTTGGTAACCCGAAGTGATCAAGGTTATGGAACATTAACCTTAATTGCTCTTTAAAACAGCAAAACTGAAATTACCAATCAACATAGGGAAGACCATTATAAATCTTAACAATGAATTGCTAATGATTCAAGGTAGAATTGTCTTTTGTCTTCAATCCCATGGCAGCAGTTAGTTAAAGTAAAATCAATGTGAGGAGTTTAAATGTAAATTACTTAGACCCATAACCACCTAATCAGCCTTTTATATACTTGATCATATATTTCTGGACAATAAGGATAGCTTTATTGTTATTGATGCAAAATATGCTTGGACTGAATTTTGGTTCCTTCCCCAAATTATACTATCAAAACAATGGTCCTTAATGTGACTGTATTTGCAAAAGATATTTTTGACCATACTAAATTTATTGTAGTTATAACGCAAAATAGATATTTAAATATATGTTTAAGGTTTAAGGTTAACTAAGGTCATAAGCAATTGCTGTGGCTGAGAAATGACTGATACCTTAATAAGAAGATAAAAGATATATACAGATGAGAAAAAGCTTTGTAAAGAAGTGAAAAAACCACCAAGTGCCAACTCTGGGGAGAGGTTCATAGGAGAAACCACTTAGGCTAACACTTTGTTGTTTTTTTTTTTTTCATTATCTAGATCTATGAATCAATAGATTTCAATTGCTCAAGTCATCTATGCTGTGGTATTATAGAGTTGTAGCTCAATGAAAGAAATCAAATATGTCTGTTACTTATAAATTAGTGAATAAAACTAAGCAAATATTTTACTGGGTTTTAAACATATTCCATAACACATTATGCATAGTATTGTTTCAATCCCATTGAACCAGTAGATCAACACAATTCCATTAGGTTGACATATACAAGATGTTCATCATGTCAAGAATATTAGTAGAGCTGAACACATTTACCACTGTCTAAATCACCACTGAAATTTTATTGTGCTAGTTTTTTTTGTTGTTGTTGTTGGTTTTTTTTTTTTTTTTATGTTAGGAGATACATAGTTGCAAATAATTTTCAGGCAAGGTAAATGGTCAAAATAGTTTACAAAACTTAAAAGCAGTTGAACAGTAAGAAAAATAATCAATTTATGTCACTTAAAACTGTAGACATGGTGTGACAAAATGCAGCTTCCATGATGAGACATGTTTTATTTTGTTTTACTTTTGGTAGGGGATTGCATGGGTGGAGCGCAGATAGTAAGAGATGGAGAGATGGGTGGGATTGGGTTACATGTTGTAAAATTAATGAAGATCAATAAACAAGCATCTATAGTATCTTTGAAAAGGTTTCTATTGGTGCAACAAGACACCATGACCAATAAGCAGGTTGGAGAGAAAAGGGTTTATTTGGCTTACACTTCCAAACCATAGTCCATCATTGGAGGAAGTCAGTACAGGAACTTAAGGAGGGCTGGAACCCAGAGGCTCCAAGCTGATGCAGAGGCCATGGAGGAGCGCCGCTTACCTGCCTGCTTACCCTGGGTTGCTTATCAGGCCTTCTTATAGAACCCAGAGTTACCACCCTAGGCATGGCCTCCTCCACAATGCGCTGGACCTTCCTGCATTGACCAGTAATTGAGAAAATGGATCTTAGGAAGGCATTTAATCAACCAAGGTTCCTTTCTCTCTGATGTTTCTAGCTTGTGTCAAGCTGACATACAACACCAACAAGTGCATGTGGACACCATTCTACTTTTCCTAATCTTTATCCAATAAGAATACTTTTATATTTTATACAGCACAGTTAGACACATGGCTTAATTAAGGCAAATAACATTATTTAGTTTGTTACATTTATTTAAACAATTTTATGGACAATGAAAGCTAGGATGAGGCAACCCAGTAGAAGAAAAAGAGTCTTAAAGTCAGGCAAAAGAGACAGAGATAGCACCCACTTCCACTATTAGTAATTCTATAAGAACATCAAGAAAAACAACCATAGCACGTATGCAGAGGAACGAGGTCAGATCCATACAGGTTTGTTGAACTCTGTTAGCCCACTTGAGTTCCGATCAGCTGATTCTGTGGGTTGTGTTTTTCTGGTTTTCTCGATCCCTCTCAATCTTCAAATTCTTCCTCCCCCTACCCATTTTGCTGTGGGGAGACTGCATCAGCTCTCATCAGTTGCTAGAAGAATTTCTCTGGTCTCTCCAATTCCAGATATTTCTCCCACTATTTTCTCCTTCCATTCTCCCTTTCTACCATATGCCTTTTATTCCCTTCCCTGCCAACTGTAGAGGAATTTTAATCCAGCAACATAGCTGCTCTGGCACAAGATCACATCCAAAGATATGATTCCACTAGAATGCAGACATGCCCTTAGTACATGCCTTTGATTTTCTGGTTGGAATACAAACATGCCTTTAGTAAGAACCTTCAATCCCTCTGGCTGGAATACTGGAAGGCGTTTGATACACACCTTTAATCCCAAATAATGATTTCTAACTGAGGGGCAGACGAAGGGAAGAATCAGAGAAAAATTTCACAGAATGACTAAGAGATAGGAAGGATATGCCAAACTCTCATGAGAATAAACTGGGAATATAAGCATACAAAGAACAGTGAGAGAGGGAAAGAAGAATTTAATTCAGTTCAGTTCAGTTCAGTTCAGGGCAGTTGAATTCATAGAATTCAGAGTCAGGCTTTCCAAGCAGAGCATTCAGTCAGAAGCCAAGTGTAGCTAGTCAGTCAGCTTATAGAGGAATCTGAAAGAGATCAGCCAGTCAGAGTTAAGAAAAAGCTAGAAAGAGGAAGTTTATTCATTCTCAGACTGAAACATTCTAAGCCTAGCTTATCAGGTGAAAAGTAGAAGCTGTAGCCTTCAAGGTCCTGGCTTGCAAATGATTAGATTATATGGAGACTAAAGTCTTCCAGGTCTAGGCCTACATATAGTTAGAAGAGGAAGGAAGATAATGCTCTTTGGGATGGGGGGGGGGAGCAGTGTAAACCTAAAGGAAGCTCTTCCTCAGAGGAGAAGGGGAGGGAGAAATGGAAGGGGGATCTGTGAGAGGGAGTACTGGAAGGAGAAGGCTGATATTGAGATGTAAAGTGAAGAAACTGAGAAGGAACTTGTACAGCCCATCTCCAGCAGAAAGATAGGGAACCCTAACCCCATCAAGTGAGGGATGGGGTTGCCACCCCACAGTCTAAGCTCTGACCCATAAGTATTCCTGTCTGAAAGGACCGCAGGGATGGAAATGGAGAGAAACCTGAAGAAAAGAAGGTCCATGACAGGCCCAAAGTGGGATCCAGCTCAAAGGGAGGTCCCAATGCCTAACACTATTACTGAGGCTATGGCATGCTCACAAAATGTGACCTATCATGACTGCCCTCTGAAAGACCCAACAAGCAAAGAATCAGATGCAGATATTTGGACCAAACCAATGGACAGAAGCTGCTGACCCCTGTGGTTGAATTAGGGGAAAGCTGGAAGAAGCTGAGTGTGTGTGTGTGTGTGGGGGGGGTGACATGTAGGAGGACCAGCAGTCTCAATTAACCTGGACCCCCAAGATCTCTCAGATACTGGAACACCAACCAGGCAGGATATGTGGCTGATATGAGGTCCCCAATAGATATACAGCAGAGTACTGTCAGGTCTGGGTTTAGTCAGAAAAGCACTAACCCTTGAGAGACTGGAGGCCCAGGAAGTTTAGAGGTCTGGTGGGGTGGGGTGGAAGGTGGGGACATCTTCGTGGAGACAGGGGGCAGGGAGGAGGTGTGGGATGTGGAATAGTCGGAGGGTGGACCAGGAGGGGAATAAAATCTAGAGAAAGAAAGAAAGAAAGAAAGAAAGAAAGAAAGAAAGAAAGAAAGAAAGAAAGAAAGAAAGAAAGAAAGCAAGCAAGCATATAGCTATTCTTGTAATATTTAATAAAAGTTTAATTATTGTGAATCACAGCATCTATCATTTTATATTTGATTTTTTATTCTTTCTTTCTTTCTTTCTTTCTTTCTTTCTTTCTTTCTTTCTTTCTTTCTTTCTTTCTTTGAGTTCTCACAATCTCTCACCTCCCAGGTCTCTGGTACATTCTGGAGGGTCCCCCCCAACCTCCTATCTCCCAAAGTTGCCTGTTTCTATTCTTTCTGATGGCCCTCAGGGCTTCAGTCCCTTTCCCTTACCCAATACAAGATCAAGTTTCCTTCACTTACCCCCCTTCAGTAAACACTTGTAGTAACTGATCATTTTTCTGAAGTTTTTTTTTATTATAAAAAGAATCATATTAAAACTATACCATGTTTTAAAAGAAAACAGTAAAATAAAGGAATAAATGTCATGTAAATTATTCTAACTTGTGTTTCTCATTAAATTCTAATTCACTATTTTAATTGTGAAATTCAAAGACATTCAGTGTTTTCTTTTAGGCCAAAATGTAATAGAAGTTGATACAAATAGTATAGAAATAAGATTCCTAATATTGGCTGCAGATAAACATTAAAAATGGATGTTCTTACTCTTACTGCAGCCAAAAAATTGAATTTTTGGTTAATGTCATGAATATAAAAATTAGGGAATAAAACAATTATATATATATGTATATATACAAACATTGATTCATATATATATATATATATATATATATATATATATATATATATATGTTTGTGTGTATACATGCATATGCATGTATGTTATTAATGCATAATAAGTAACAAATGACTCAATATAATTTTGGAGAGTTAAATTAAAAACATTGTACTTAAATTAATAATATTTATACTTAGGTCTTTATAGTTTTATCACAAGGTACTAAATCATTCTTTACATGTTCAGACATTAAGTATATTGTCTTCGGATATTGGTGTTGTTTAGGAGGGTGATGCATCTTTGGGAGATATAGGATAATTCCAGGTAGTAGTTTATTCGGTGGCAGTCCCATAGAATAAATGACCATAAAGCCTTCATATTTCATTTTCACCTTCCTTTTGTTGTGTTGTAAGCTTCTCTGGGACATCATTATGCTATGAGGGATGGAGCCTTCATGAAACTATGTTTCAAAATGAATAAAATTTTCTTGACATGGTTTGGATGTGAGACATCCACAACAGGCTTGTGGATTTAAAACTTGGTTGTCAGCTAAAATACTCTAAAGCCATGAGCCAAACTAAACCGTTCCTCTTTTAAGTTGTACAGTGTTAAGGACTTGATCACAGTGGTTCTGCAGAAAATTGATGCCAGCAGTGTAGGATTTTGTGTGATAAGCCTGACCATATTGCTTGTAGGACTTTGAAATTAATTTGAGGTAGAAATATGGAAGAATCTAGAACGGTTGGAGAGTGAATCCCTAGAACACTGTAAACTGAGCTTAATGATACATTTTGGAAGTTCAGTTGACCAGATGCCAACCCAAATGTGGGCTGCATTGCTGTTGTCACAGTTTTTAGAAGATAATAATTAAGCTATCAGGACATGAACTTGAGACTCTTTAAGTTATATTGGCAGTTATACAGGCAAACCATTTGATGATATAATCCCCATTACCTGAAAGTTTAAATGATGTCAACTTTAAATGTAGAGGATTATTATTATTATTTTAATGACCGAGAAAATGTCAAACCTGCATATCATTCAGATTAGAGCATGGTTGCTCTTCTCTGACCTTAGTTAAGCTTACATAAAAAATAGTAAAGGAAAGCAGGTGAGATAACGTATACTATGGTGATGAGTGGGGCATGACGTGAACATTTAGAACAAAGAACAGTAGACAGAGATTTGTATAAGGAAAAATTTTGGACTGCAATAACACAATATGAAAAGTACCTTTGGGCAAGATGACATTCATTAGATGGTCTGGAGTATACTTGTGCAAATGAATATGAAAGAAAATTGGTAGTGGGGGATGGCAAGATTTCTCAGTGGGGAAGAACACTGACTGCTCATCCTAAGGTCCTGAGTTCAAATCCCAGCAAACATGTGGAAGCTCACAACCACATGTAATGAGATCTGACTCTCTTTTCTGGTGTGTCTGAAGACAGTTACAGTGTACTTATTTATAATAATAACTAAATCTTTGGGACAGAGCAAGCGGGAACTGTGTGAGCAGGGTTGACTGGAGCAGGGCCCAACCAGAGCAAACAGGGTTGATGGGAGTGAGCAGAAGTCCTAAAATTCAACTCCCAATAACCACATGAAGGCTTACAACCTCTGTACAGCTACAGTGTACCCATATACACAAAATAAATTAATTAATTAAAAAAACTTTAAGAAAAAGAAAAAAAGAAAGAAAAATTTTTGTGAAGAGAGAGACATCCAGACACTGGACACATGTGGCTTTCTAGGTAATTGTTTTTACATGTTCAGTTGTTAACTCACACCTGTGGCTAAATGGAATCTCAAACTACCAATCAGAGCATGATGAAATCCTGATTTTGAAGGCATGCAGAATGGACAGGTTCAACAAAACTACAGAAATATTGTCAGGCCAAACAGCACATCAGAAGGATGGATTCCATGAGATTTTAAAGCTGTAATAAAGCTTACCTTGAATTGAGGTTCCAGAACAAGGAAGAATCAGAAACGGATTTCTATCAAGAAAAGCTTCAGGCTCAAAATGTTCTTCCACAATTCTTTGAAACTATTCCGTCTAATAATCCCACTTTTTCTCACCTTTATTTCATCTTCTCAGAATATCTCAATGTTACAAATTGGAAAGCATAATGAATTTCATGTTTTCTGTTGCTTATTGTCCAAATCTAAGAACTAAATTTACATTGAACAATATCTAATAATACATAGGCAGATTGAGAGCTTAGAGACACAACATGTATTTAATGTTAACAGTCTTTGAAAATCTATAATGTTTAAAAGGAACTCTATTTTGGTGACTCCTATATAGTCAAAATTTTTATAAAGTAATTGTTGATACGTCATAAATGTGTGTGTGCGCCTTTTATTTTTTTATTTTTTTCTACTTTGAAATTAACTTCCGAGGCATCCTGTACCTAAAACTTGATAAAATTCAAATAAAAAACATTATCTTCCACAGTCACATCTAATTACACATTAAAGCTTCTTGAGATTGAGATATTTAGCCATAGCATAGTTTATTATTGCATTGGAGAACATAGTTTGTATAATTTTGTTTCTTTTCCACTGTTGGTTAATTTCTGCCTCCCTTCAACTTACCCTGCAAGTGGGAGAACAGATAATATTGAGGCCACGATTCTCCCGAGTACTTTGGAAGAAGTGAATCACCTTTAAACCTCTTAACATGTGGCCACAGATCTCAGGCCTTAGCTGTAGCTCAAATTTTTCTAAGCCTTGACGACTACTCCCAGTGACAAATGGAACAGATTCTACAAACTACCTTGCACAAATAATACTTTCGGATTGCTTGTTGTGCTCACTTGCAGAGCTGAAAGTTCCATTTGTCTTCTAACCCTTAAGGATAAAAATGCATTAGTCTTCCTACTTCTCCTCCAATCAGTGCCATTTTTTTCTCTTCTGAGTGAATGGTTGTGTGGAACTTCTGTCTGTCATTTTAAGAACTGGTTTTTGAAAGCTTCTCTGTGATTTGGGACTCTATATTCTTCTATAACCTTCAATCTGGGACTATAAGAGACTGGAAAGTAAAAACTTGATATTTCAGGGT
The DNA here is from genome assembly GCF_900095145.1 of Mus pahari. Classification (NCBI taxonomy): domain Eukaryota; kingdom Metazoa; phylum Chordata; class Mammalia; order Rodentia; family Muridae; genus Mus; species Mus pahari. Next base: position 75,335,355 of record NC_034601.1, read on the forward strand.
AAAAATGTTTTCCCACATAACAGATACTTAATTTTGTGCAGATCTTTAAATATTAAGAATACCAGGTATATGGCTCTTTGAGAAAGCATAACACGTGACAACAATATGTTGAAATGTTTAATTGAATCTATGACAATAAAATACTATAAGTATATTAGTAGCATATTATGCTTACCAAGACCATGACTTTGAAAAGTAAATTAACTGCATTCAAACACCAACCAGAGCCATGTAACTTTTCTATATCCTTGGTTTAATAACCTTATTGTGAAGATAGAATTACATCCACCTTATTAAAGCAAACAAGTGTGAATGAGAACTATAAGCATATCAAGGAGAAATGTAGGCACAAATGTTGTGTTGCTAACAGAAAACTTAATGAACCATTTGCGTGTATAATTATGAATAGCCCATAGTTGTCTCTGTTTCACTTCGTGGTGATTTTAAGTTAGTTAAGAAAACAACTAATGGGTAAGAATGTGCCCCCTCAGTATCGTTGTAAACAATTCTCCAATACATATCAGCTGAGCTTTTGATTACTTGAAACCAAAAGTAATATTGTTGTCATCATAGTACAATTTGATTAAATGGGAAAATATTTATAGATATATAAATTGATAGATGATAGATTGTAGCCGCCTGCAGCCACACTAACTGGGTTCCTGAGTGGGAGGCAGGAGCTGTATGGGAGAAAACGGCGAGAAAAAGAATAGATGCCAAGACATGATTTTCTGTTCAAGACTTCAAAGTTTTACTAAGAGACTGCGCTTATATAGAGGGGAGGTCCATTCCCCGCCAATCCACTCTTGGTGCCTGTCAGCAGCCTGTAGGTGGATCTGCAAGATGCTGTCTCCGGAATATCTCAAGGGTCTCAACAGGTAGCAGCTGCAGGGGTAGAATCAAAGAGCCAACAATAGAGCCACCTAGGTCGGAAGGCCCCACTCCAGGTGGTCTCAGGCTTAGTGGCAGCAAGGTCAAAGTCAGCCTGTTTCAAGGCTGGGGGAGGGAATGATAGATAGATAGATAGATAGATAGATAGATAGATAGATAGATAGATAGATAGATAGATAGATAGATAGATACATAGATACATAGATACATAGATACATAGATACATAGATAATTTTTGTGGAATGCTGCCTTTGAATATAACAGCCTGCTCCTGATATAACAGTTTAGTCATAGATCCACTGAAACAAGTTTTTACTATGACTATTGCAATTACAGGAAACCTACTATCAGAGAATCCAATCCTAGCTTACTATCCTCTTTAGCCTCACTCATTTTCTTCCCAAGAACATAAACCAAGACTTTATTATCCATAGTAGGCCAATAAAACAACAGGAGTAAATAAAACAGATTTTTTAAAAAAGAGAGAAAGGACTGATAGCATTGAGGTAAGGCATCAATGAAATAAGTTAAAGCAAAACATAAAAACAAATTCACAGTACAAGAATAATCAAGGAAAAAAGTATTTCTCTATATGATGTGGAACAGTTTCTTCTGAGATTGTAACCTTCTGCCTTGGAAAGATGCTTCTAAGGATGCAAGCTGTAAAAGATGAAGTGAAACGTCACACTTTTAAGAAGACAGGATCTTAAGAGGTATGATAGGATGTTCTTAGTGAGATTTTTTTAAAAAAATAGTCTGTCATACAGGGAGGCTCATTAAACTTAGACAATATAAAACTCAGTGGCTTCATGTACCATACACTGCATAGCTTCACTATTCCACACACACCCCTACCCCTCAACTGTCTGCAAATAACAAGGATTGACAAAGAATACTCTCAAATGAGATTAGCATCCTAGAAGAAACAGAAAGCAGCTAAGCAGTCTGGAAGAGAGACACTCCAACTTGTCAGTTGTCTGAAAGTTGTTCAGTGTCTTCAAGATTTCCAGGTTTCATGTGCTATTTACCCATGCTGCGATGAATTTTTTGGTACATGTCTTTCTGTCTTTTCTGCTGATGTAATTAACCCCTCACACACAATCCTATGATCAATCCAAATGAAGTTGGACTTTCATGGCATACTTATTTTGGTCTATAATTAGTTACTTATCTCAGATTAGTATATTGTTACCTTCTTTGTTTTGGTTTTGATTTTGGTTTTTTTTTTTTTTTTTTTTTTTTTTTTTTTTTGGTTTGTTTGGTTTGGTTTTTCGAGACAGGGTTTCTCTGTATAGCCCTGGCTGTCCTGGAACNTCGAGACAGGGTTTCTCTGTATAGCCCTGGCTGTCCTGGAACTCACTTTGTAGACCAGGCTGGCCTCAAACTCAGAAATCTGCCAGCCTCTGCCTCCTGAATACTGGGATTAAAAGTGTGCGCCACTACGCCCGGCTTGTTTTTATCTTCTTACAGATAGTGTTATATAACCTTATAATATATAAGAGTTTTATAACCAGAAATATTGTTCAGAGAAAATTATTTTTAAAATACCATAATACTAATTCATGAGACTATAAATCCCAGAAAAATGCATAAATATTTTAGTAAGAATTAGTGAAAAATTGAGATCGCTGGCCCTCCTGCAGTGTTGCCCTCCTCCTCCACTTCTTCCAGCCTTTCCATAATTCAGCTTCAGGGGTCAGCAGCTTCTGTCCATTGGTTGGGTGCAAATATCTGCATCTGACTCTTTCAGCTGCTTGTTGGGTCTTCCAGAGCGCAGTCATGATTACATCCCTTTTTGTGAGCATTCTGTAGCCTCAGTAATAGTGTCAGACCTTGGGACCTCCCCTTGAGCTGTACTATCACTGGGCTTTCTTTACCTCTCCATTTCCATCCCCATAGTTCCTTCAGACAGGAACAATCATGGGTCAGAGTTTTGACTGTGGGATGGCAACCTCCTCACTTATCTGATGCCCTGTCTTCTTGCTGAAGGTGAGCTCCATAAGTTGCCTCTCTCTACTGTCCAGCATTTCATCTAAGGTCCCTCCTTTTGAGTCCTGAGAGTCTTTTACCTTGCAGGTCTCTTGTGGTTCTGGAGGATCCCCACCCCCCAAACTCCAACCTCCTGAAGTTGCCTGTTTCCATTCTTTCTGCCGGCCCTCAGGGATTCAGTCTTTTTCCCTCACCCAATACCAGATCAGTTTCCCCTCTCCCTCTCTACACCCAGGCTACTTTCCCTCGAAGGGCCCTCCCTCCCTCCCTCCCTCCCTCCCTCCCTCCCTCCCTCCTTCCTTCCTTCCTTCCTTCCTTCCTTCCTTCCTTCCTTCCTTCCTTCCTTCCCCACTTGATGAAGTCCCTCCCAAGTGGGACTTCATCCTCACTTGGGCCCTTCTGCTTATTGACCTTTTTGACTTCTGTGGACTGTTTCTTGGGTATTCTGTGCCTTTTATTTTTCTAATACCCACTTATTAGTGAGCACAAACCATGTATGCCCTTTTGGGTCCGAGTTACATCACTCAGGATGATATTTTCTAGTTCCATCCATTTGCCTGCAAAACGCAGGATATCTTTGTTCTTAATAGCTGAGTAGTATTCCATTGTGTATATGAACCACATTTTCTGTATCCATTCTTCTGTCATGGGACATCTGGGCTGTTTATCTAGCTTCTGGCTATCACAAATAAGGTCACTATGAACATAGTGGAACACGTGCCCCTGTGGCATGGTAGGGCATCGTTTGGGTATATTCTCAAGAGTGGTATAACTGGGTCTTCAGGTAGATCTACTTCCAATTTTCTGGGGAGCCTCCAGATTGATTACCAGAGTGGTTGTACCAGTTTGCAATCCCATCAGCAATGGAGTGGTGTTTCTCTTTCCTTGTCAACATTTGTTGTCAACTGAGGTTTTCATCTTAGCCATTGTGACTGGTGTAAGGTGGAATCTCAGGGTAGTTTTGATTTGGATTTCTTCAATCACTAAGGACTCTGAACATTTTTTTAGGTGCTTCACAACCTCTGTTGTGAATTCTCAGCTTATTTCTATAGCTCAGTTTTTGATTGGGTTGTTTGGTTTTGTGGTGGTTAGCTTCTTGAGTTCTTTATATAGTTTGAATATATTAGCCCTGTAATTAGCCCTGTATCGGATATAACGTTAGTGAAGATTTTTTTTCTCAAGCTGTAGGTTGTTGATTTGTCTTATTGGCTATGTCCTTTGCTGAGGAGGAGGGCAACCCTGTAGGAGGAGCAGCAGTCTCAATTAATCTGGACCCCTGGGATATCTCAAAACTAGACCACCAAACAGGCAGTGTACACCAGCTGATATGAGGCCCCCAATACATATAGAGCAGAGGACTGCTAGGTCTGTGTTCAATCAGAGATTATGCACCTAACCCTCAAGAAACTGGAGGCCCCAGGGTTTTTAGAGGTCAGGTGGGGTTGAGTGTGGGAGGTGGGGACATTCTTGTGGAGACAGGGGGCAGGGAGGAGCTATGGGATGTGGAATAGAGGGTGGGCAAGAGCTTGGGAGGGATAAAATCTAGAGTGGAAAGAAAAAAAGAAAAGAAAGAAAGAAAGAAAGAAAGAAAGAAAGAAAGAAAGAAAGAAAGAGGGAAGGAGGGAGGGAGGGAGGGAGGGGAGGGGAGGGAGGAAGAGAGAGAGAGAGAGAGAGAGAGAGAGGATAAATGAAAAATTAAATTAAAAGGGAATGAAAAAAAAAGGTTCCAGACATCCTATAATCATAAAAATAAATAAATAATAGTAAAAGTCATAAAAATATGGTAAGCTTTAGTTATGTTTCTATTACAATATACAAATAAAGCATTTAATTGGGATCATAGCTTCAGGGAGTTGGTGTACATCATAAGAGATCAAAGCCATCACAAAAGGAATATATGAGAGCTCACATTTTGATTCCCAAGCAGTAGGCAAAGAGAAGGCGTGCTAGGAATGGTGCCGGTCTTTGGAAACCTCAGAGCTCACTCCTAGTAACAAATCTCCTTCAACGAAGCCATACATTTTAGTTCTTTCTCAGAAGTTCCACCAAGAAGAGAGCAAGTATTCAAATATATCAGCTATATTGCCCATTCTCACTCAAACTGCCACAGTTCCTAGCCTCCTTCAGTTCCTGCTCATATCTTAATGGAAAAGCATTCAATAAGCTGAATGAGTTACCTGTAGTCTTTCACAGATTCAACGCTGTTTAAGAATGAAAAGTCCATGTCTCTTCAGAGATTCAAGGCAATCCCTTAATTCTAATCACCCATGAATTAAAAAGGCAAGTGAGTACTTTTAGTATACAGTAGTACAGAATCTATAATTATAAAAATAATTATTATTGCAAAAGGCAATAATAAGCTTTAGTAACTAAATGTAAGGAGCAAAGCAAGACCTAAATCTAGCAGGGCACCTGATATCAAGGAATTTCTTTTGTTTTGTTTTGTTTTTGTTTTTCAAGACAGGGTTTCTCTGTGTAGTCCTGGCTGTCCTGGAACTCACTTTGCAGACCAGGCTGGCCTCAAACTCAGAAATCCACCTGTCTCTGCCTCTCAAGTGCTGGGCTTAAAGGTGTGTGCCACCACACCCAGCTTATCAAGGCATTTCTATGGTCCTTCCCTTTTGGCATTGTTACCTGCAACATTCTTTCCTGTCTTAAGCTGTTTCAACTACTTGAATATAGGTTCTCCTTGAAGTAAATCCTATGGTTATTTCACCTCTAACATATTGGGGTCTCCAGTGGAACTCTGACTTCATTTTTAGAGTATCAGACAAAAGCCTCTCAAAGGCTCTATAGTCTCCCTTATACATCTGGCCTCAGCAGATCTTACAACTTGTCAGTATCCTCCACAACTCTTAAACCAGAACCACATTGATGACATTCCCAAGTTTGACAAGCAACTTTGAGAATCCAAGCCCAATTGAACCCCATTTGCAACATCTTTGATTTCAGGTTGCTTTTTAGGAGCAGAAAAATTCCTGATTTATTTTTCTTTCTTAATATTTATGATTAACTGGCTGGGGTGGTTCACTAAAGGCTATTCTTCTGCTATCCCAGTGAGGGCCAGGCTTGCATTTTGCTTTGTTTTCTTTAAATAACCTTTCTATTCAGATCAGTTTATAACTTTATATAAACTCTAATGAGAGTAAATACAACTGATTTATGAAACTGGTCTTGTCAAGTTTATGGAAGAAAGTGTCTACTAAAGAAATTATAGATAAAACATTTAAGTGAAAATCTCTCTCTCTCTCTCTCTCTCTCTCTCTCTCTCTCTCTCTCTCTCTCTCTCACACTCTCACACACACACACACACACACACGGAACACTGGTTAACACAGAGGAGCAATGGGGACCT